>NC_048430.1:1175628-1196093 GCF_013103735.1 Etheostoma cragini
TAAACTGCTTCAAAAGGGGAAATGCACAAGTCTGTTTTTGCAGAAAAGTGGAGCCAACTTCCCCGGCTGATGGGGTAGATTTGAGTTAGTTTGCTGTTTTGCGGGGTCTTTATTGCAGAGCTCACACACATTTTCATGGATGCAACTTTTGCATGACTTTTTCCAGGCCAGGACTACGAGATTGTGAAATTCCAGGACTTTCACAGGTTTCCTTTGACCGTGGGGAACCTGTTCTTATCTTGCCAGTTTTATGTTTCTTATATATGACATAAAAGGAAATGAACAGCTTGGCTTCCACTGAAGGAAATGGCTTTCACTTTACAAAAGAAACAAGTTAGTGTAATGCCAGTAGTGGAAAGTAGGCCTAACCAAGGACTGCACTTCCACTTATTAATACTTAGAAGCCAATATTGTACTTTGTACTCCAGATGTACTTATATTTCAGATTATTATTGAACAAAATGAATAGACTTGAGATTAAATTCAATTATCATGTAATCATGGATATCATGGTATCATGAATATAGCAAACTTAACCTGGCAGTAGGCCTATAGATCAAATGAACTCCATCTTTAACAGCAGATACATACAAATACATAACAACACAAAGCAGTTAAAATGAGTACAAATATGATAAGATAAAGTGCTGTAATTATTATTAATACAAAATAATTCTGAGATGAATTTCTGAATTCTGACTTTATTCTCATACATTTTGACTAATCCTTTTCCATAAAACAGAGCTCAAACACTATAAATGTTTAAGTAAAGGACAATTTATCAGCAGCTTAAGAGCAGCAGCAGTTGGTGGAAACCAAAACCGAGCAAACATGTAAGTAAAAATAGGACAAAAAGACTAAACAACGTGCTAATGTTGCTACTTCCTCTGGATACCCCATACTTTGCATCCTCCCCATACAAACTTTACAATCCACTTTACCCTTCATGTCCAGAACCAAACAGACAGAGTTAGCAACCAGTTAGTTAACATTTAGTGGTTAGAAATCATATTTTCCTCTTGAACTGGTTGAGACCAAAAAAAGAGCTAAAAGAAGAAGGAATGTTTATAAAGTGGATGCAATCAGGACTGCAAATGAACGCTTCCGTTGCTCCGTCCTCTGCTGTATTCTGATAGGGAATTATCAGATTGGACAACTTAATAAGGTGACAACACTGTATGTCAAGTGTGTGCAGCTTGTTGTGCTGTCCCCAGGTGGCCAAGACAAGTCAGTTAGTTAATGTTTAAGCTAAGGATGTGTGTCTGCACTGCTTTTACTGTTTTGTGTCCTAAGAAAAACTAAACAATATAACAGAAAACTGAGTGACAATGGTATACATTGTAAATGAAAGCTTCAATGAATTGATCCACCTAAAACAACAGAGAAACTGAACATTTATTAGAGACACCGTTCCCATTTTCAGGACTCATACCTCTACACAGGCACACAATCTCTAACTGTATATCACTGCAGTGGGAGTGATGTAACACCATGAGGGACCCAGAAATCCTCCACTGATGAAACCCTTTGAGAAGTCTAGAAATCCTCCATTGACTTCTATCGCGCCCCTGGATCTACCTGGCTGTCTGTTCTCATCAGCTGCAGCCCCGCCAGACTCCACTGCAGCGAGGGTTTGGCGCTAACACATGTCGGCCTAACTCTCCCTGTCACCATGAAATACCTGACAACCGGGTCGGGGGGGCGGCTGCAGAGACGCTGTTTGAGAAAATAGCCCAAGTTGCAGAGACGAAGGGATGAGGAAAAATACCTCTCTGACTTGTCACAGAAAATGTTAAGGAAACATTGTTTTCCAAGGTTCTGTGTGTTTGTGTGTGTGTGTATATGTGTGTGTGTGTGTTTTATATATATATCTTTGCATCTTGCACAGAGGCCTCTGTGGGCTCACATTGTAGGGGGATGTGGCTATGTTACTGCCACCCGGAGCCATGCAACCCCAGACTAGAATCGTACCGGGAGCAAGTGTACAAAAAGTCCCCATCAACACAACATATCTCCGCCAGACAGAACAAACTACACTTGCAGCACACTCTGCAACAGCCCACCACCCCCCACCCAAAAACAAGCTCGCATTACCTCACAACCAGACTACAGTGTCTGCATAAACTCTCAGTGCAATGGTACTTCTGTTGTGAGAGTCTTTATGGAAGCGAGGAAACTGATTGCTCATTTGGCCCTATTTGTTTTAATCTGCCTGCCATACAATCTAAAGGCCCGGCTCTCGCCACCTCATACCCCAAAAAACCCTTTAACAGAATCGGAGCGATTCATCTGCTTTTACACTGATGGATGGATGCCCGGTGTTGATATTCAGCCTGTGGTTTCAAAGAGGTAACTCCCCATACCCAACCCAGAGCGGGCTTTGAGCGTCAGTGCCCACTGTTGTGGCTCTGGACTCGGTCTTTACAGGTTGCTTGGAAAGTTCACCCATTGGGTCTAGTGCCATACTAGTTGCTCTATACAGCCACAATTCTCAATATGAAGAAAAATTGTAAGATGGATAGAGGTTGATGTCCAAAGTTTGAATAAACATAATGTGTACAAAATTCTATGGCAAACCATCCATACATGTCACCAAAAAGCCAAAATGTCAATGTTATAGTGCTGATAAAAGGGGGGGGGGGCAAAAAGATATTAGGATTTATTGTAAAATATCTCTTCCAAATGCTATGGTATTCCAGCCATTGCTTGGTTAAAACTGTTCACTTGAATCTGTGATGCCAAAAATAATAGTGAAATAATTTCTCCTTAATTGGAGAAAGGAGCCATAAAGTAGGACAATCAAGGTCTGTTGTGTTGTTGACATGTTTTTCTGTTGCTTCAATCAGATGTTTATATCAGTTAAAAATATGTGTATTGAAAGGAAAATGTTTTGTCTTTTTAAAGACAATTTGAATAAATAGTTTTTTTAAATGGATAATCAGCAAATAAGATGGCAATTTTTTAAAAGAGCAGATAACAAAGCAATCGTTTCAAAGTGCTGCTTTGGTTGCATTTTGAAGTATCAGGCGCCAGTTCATTTGCAGTTAATTACATTTCCACCCAATGAATCTGATACAGTGACTGCTTTCCTTCCATCCACTCCTCTTACATCTTCAGCTTTTTGATGGTCTGATGTGTTAAAAATATATCCTCCTCCAACAAAATAACACCTTCGTCAATCTTTCGGTCCAACACAAGGTGCAGCGGTGCTGGAATAACGTACATCCGTACGGCAGATTGTCCTTGTTCCAGGTGTGAAGTAATGTTCATTAAAAGTGACAAATACCTGATTTGTAAAGAAGTCACTGAAAGCAACATGTGCTAGAATGACATGTGTGATGTGGATGGTGAGAGAGAGACTTGTGAAAAAGGGTTTTGAAACCCAAGAAGTCAAGCGAGAGGGAAAGATATCGCACCGATTCTTCCCCACATCTGTGTTCACATGCACACACGTAAAGAGACAGACATCAAGTAATTTACCTACAATCCTACAATACAATCCATTGCTTCACCAAGTAGCAACCTTTCTGCTGCTATGGCTCTGTCATAGTCCCGGAGTTCTAATGCTCTGCAGTGGTGATGCATTCAAGGACTTAGACCCTGAAAACATGCTTAGGGGTAGACAGCTCCCATCGGTAAAGCTAACTTCAGTATTTATTTTTGGTTAGCCAGTGGTCATCTTTAAGTTTTTCACTCATGTTGCAAAACATTTTAACATTCTAATCAGTATTTCTTCTTTGCAACATGTATTTCCAGACCACCCCCCCCCCCCAAAAAAAAACAAATTAGGCATAAAGGTCATCTGTGCCAACAGCTTACTACGACCTATTTTTACGTTTGATATGCAGCGACCTGTAGTGGACATATACAGACATAATTATTAGGGGTGTGCAAAAAAACTGAACAAATAAAGCATATTTGAATCGCAATTCAAGCTCTACCGATTCAAAATCGATTCATAGAATTCAAAAAATTGTTTCATATATTTAGTATATATTTTTTTTAATTATTATTGTATGTCTACTGGCATCACATAATAGGTTGAATTTTAGGAAATACAAGTTCCTTGTAACTTACCGACATCACACACAAACACACAACATACACATACATCATAACCGGATTATAAAATAGGATTTTTCCTAAACCTAACCAAGTAGTTTTCCCTCTGAGACCGAGAGACTCGCCAACGAGCCTAATCAGCACCTCTGATTCATAGTTTAATCATTTATTAACCATAACAGCTAGAGACTCACCAAAGGTTTTGGCTAAAAGCAGACGAGTTAGCGGTCACTGAGGTCTCTTCCGGGTCCTTCTAGCCTCTACAGGGGATTTTCTATCCAGCCTGGAACTTCCAGCCTTTTTCGGGGTCGTTGAGCATTAAATCCAAACCCTTAAATCCAAGATTTATCCACTTTATGTCCATAATTCATCGCGTTTTGGCTCATATATGCCGCTAGCCCGCGGCTCCGTGTCTGCTCTCCTGTGTTTACGGAAGTAAAGCCAATGGAATGCCCATATATGGGAGACAACGTCATCCAAAGAGTATGGAGGCTGAAAGAGGACAATCCTCCCAGTCAAGCTGGCTAGTATGCGATCAAAGATGCTATAGTGCAGAAGACAGATATCTACCGTTTTACAGAGGATAATGACCTCACTGGTTTGAGAATTGGCATATATTTATATTATACCCTACATATTTGGGCCTTTTTTTTGAAGAAATTTAAATAGTATGTGCTTTACATGAGTTATGTTTATTTTTGCATATGGGAGAACTGTTTTAGACACAAATGTGTAGCATTGCTGTGGGTGTAATATCAATAAATACGTCATTATTATGTTGATTATTGACATGAGTATTTATCATGAGGTCAAAAGCCTCTGGACTTTCTTTGAAAAAATTATGTATTTTGTCATCTGTATAAGTTATAATGATTATTTCTTCACAGTGTGACTCCCAAGACATATGAGAAGTGTTTTAGAGAGTAAAATAGCTTAGGTGGACAATGAACTGTAAAAATGGCCTTAGGGTTCAGAGGGTTAACCAAGTTGCTTTGTTCACCTCGTTAACGTGTTTCAAACTGCGACTGTTTCACAACATGTGGTCATACATATCGTTTTGGGACTCAGTGGCAAACAACCTATTCCAAATAACATACTCAGTCGTTTAAGTGTAAGAATTTAAGAGCTCTGCGCCTATATCTCCACTTTTTTTCACAGTGTCAGTGAAGCTGTAAAGCTGCAGAAAAAGCACAATTTAAGATAATCACACCAGTAAACAGAACTTCAGTAGCTCCATCTGTAGTGATGCAACTGATGAGGAAATCCATTCCCTGATCAGTGTAATGGAGCAGAACAAAAAACGTCATCACTGAAAATGTCTTGAGGTTGTTCCAAGTTGTTAGACAAAAACCAGGCTGTTTAGGCTGACAGGTGAAATTAAGAATTTGATACAATGCGGTATTAATCCAATAAAAATGAGTCCAGCATGTTTCCAAAGTACGCTCTAGATCCAATTTGTATTACATGTGAGTAGCATATTCATTCATCTTTTAATTACATATCATTACTAAGTCATTCTGATACCAATGGATTACCCGCTGCAGAGTGTAACTAATTGCCAGACACACTTGGTACAAGTTAATCAAGAGTTTCCCTCTAAGGAATCCCTTTACTGTAATCTAATATACAGGAATGTTCTATTCTGGAGTTGACTACTTCCTCCTTCACATGTAATATTTATGACAGTGAGTTCTTCCCTGAAAACTCTCTCCTGTCCTTACCAGGTGGGGAAGAGAGTACGCGTCTCCTGACAAAACCCCAGCCACTGTGTGCTTTTTATAGACTCTCCATCTCACTCTCTCTGAACGGTTAAGCTGTCCCTCGGTTCCTCTTAGCTATTGTAATCCATACACAATACCCACACATTTAATGGGAGAGACGCCCGCAATAAAGCAGAGGGTGCATTTCGCAGGGAGCAATTTGGCCTTCAAACGATATGCCAAGGTTTGCTTCTTTGGGACAATACTGCCGTTGGTTGTTTTTTTGCCCTCGTCGCAATGCAAAATACGGGATATAGTCATTACCGTTTGGACTTCGTGCCGACAAAATGAAGAGACTGGCGCTGCCCTACTCCGTAACTTGAGTCTTTGTGAATGTAAGCATACGTGCCTTTAATGGCAGCAGTGTTCTGGATTGCACAGCGGCGACAAACCCAGCATGGTCTCCTTTTTTAAGCGCAGTGTCCAGCCGCTATCTCTCATCTCAGCTGGCTTTCAGGCTAAATGCAAAACCCACCTGGGCTAAAGGAGAGGCCCTCGCCCCTTGATGCTTTTCCCCTTCCCCCCCTCTCCCTCTTCACCATGAGGATACACAATACCTTCCTCGCACTAACCTGTGGGGACAATGGACAATAAAAAGCAATCATTCTCACTTCACCGGCACAATTACTGTACAACTTCTCCATTCCCAGCAGAAAGTGAGAGTAGGAAAGAAAAAAAAGAAAAAAAACACTTCTTTTGATGCGAACATGGCTTCAACTTCTCTGCTGCTTGCTCTTCTTCCCTCCATTTCCCTTGGTGATAAGATACACAAGACTGAGCGCACTGGCACAGTGCATGCTGGGATAATGTGGCAGCGTGCTGCTAAGCACTTCCTGTCCACAGCAAGTGCAGAGGTTATAGTTGCAGCGTTTTTCCTGTGACTGGGATGGTTTTCTTTAACTCTTTTCAGATAAATTTAGGAGTGCATTAGAAGTAAAACTAGTTAGAACACAATAGAATGAAATGAAACTTCGTTACAAGCCTGACAAACATCCGCCGTGCATCCCGATACTGGCATGGCTGGCTGTACTTCATTAAGATGGTGCAGATATCAGGATCTCAGTCTGTCATTAATAATGACAAGGCCCACCACTAAATACATGTCCACTGTTAATTATCAGAGGCCATGTCTGTTAAATATCAGATTCCTTCCTCTAAATAGTGGGCAGTTCTCCCTTGCAGTCTCATCTGTCACTGTAAATGTCATCACTTTATTCTCTTGTTGGCGACCGTGACAGGCCCCACTTTGAGCCCCGCTTTATCTCCTTTTGCCTTCCATTCTTCCCGCTACAAAGATTCGCCTCTCTTTTTTTCTTTTCACCACTCACTGCTGTATCCGCTTTCCACACGTGGCAGATGATTGCCCGGGTAAAGGTATTTTCTGTTTCAATCTTACACTTTCCCAAGGGAGAAGGAAGAAAAGGGGGACAAGCTTTCTGCAGCTGGTTTCACTGAGAAAATTGTTCAGAATTGCCTCATTCCAGGGCAGATTAGCGAATGCATACAATCCCGGGCTAAGTGCTATTGTGCACCACAATTTGGCCATTATACTTTGTCTTTTCCATTTAGAGAACCCCTACCCAATTAAAGTAATACAGCCCCTTCCAATACCTGCTCCCAATTAAATCTGGGCGGCATTACCTGCCTTGATAGAGCTGGCCCGTCTCCTCGACACTCACTTGCATTCATTAGGCCTATTCAACGTGACGGAGCTGATGACAACGATTCAAGTTGCTCTCCCTCCATCCCTCCCCCTTGCCACTCTTCTCTCTTGTTCTCCCCCCTCTTTCGGACGGGCTCTCACTTTCTCTCTTTTTTTGTCCCCGCCTTTTTCTCTGTCACTCTTCAAGACTAGAAATGCCTGCCGCTTACTCTGAGGACTCAGATTTGGCTGGGGAATAGAGGGGAGTGAGGTCCCCCCCGCCCCCCTTTTCTCTTTCTTCGACATTTTCTCGCCTGCCCCTGGTTTTGTTTCCCAGGTAGCTAGGATTTTTTTTCCCTGCTCATTGTGCCTTTTTAAAATCCTTCGTCCATGCTGCTTGGTTGGCACCATTTTAAAGCCCCAGCGCCACAAAGAAAGAGCTTGTCCAGGCCACTGACTCGATTGACAATTTCAGAGTGTTAAAAAAAAAAAATCCACAAAAGCCGGTGCTTGGGTGCTGCTTAAGTGGGGGGAGCCGTCAATATGACATGTCTGCTGTCCAAACCCATAACCACCAGGTGTTTGTACCCTTTCAGGAGAAATCCGTCATATCCCACTGTTCCAATTGAACTCGAGGTTTGTGCAAAAAACTTTCACTATTCACAGTGTCAAATTTCATAAAGCTGCAGCTATAATGAGCTGGGCCAGCAGAGGAAATATGCTGACAGTAGTTGTACTTAAGGCTGGGATGGAAACCCCATCAAACGTGCATGTATCTTGTATTTAACATGCTAAATAGCATTCAGAATATTACTGAATTTCCTCAGGAGGGACAATGAACATAGGAATAAGTACAAAGATGCAGGCACTTGCAGTATGGAGTACACATCCTACATTCCTCAATGTGCAGTAGGGCCAATACATGAATGCACAGCGTTATTGTACCATTATAGAACAATGCATATTAAATGATGATATTCTATGTTTTTGTTATTGTCAAAAGAAACTTATGAAACAATCAAAACTAACTAAATGCTACACCCTTATCCTATTATGCAGCACTGTTTGTTCTAAAAGGAATCAGTATTTGAAAATAAATGTTATACTTTATATTCTCATGTAACTGTTATGTGACCAATTTGATCCCGAGAATGTCTATGATATTGGCAGGGGAGGACACATACATCTTACTTTTACCAGACATCTGACTTCAAGTATTGACACAGAGTATAAGCTCTTACCCTCTGGCAACAACATGGAGTACCCCAATGTGAACGCAGCGGTTTTAAAAACTCATTTGTGCCTCAATAAACTGTTTTAAATAATTTAGCTCGAGGATGCAGGGTTGTGCAGTAGATTCACGATATGATGAGAAGGATTGTGTAATATATTGCTTGTTCTTATTACTCATTGTGAATATGTGCAATGTTACTTTGTTTATCTATCTATCTATCTATATATATATATATATATATATATATATATATATATATATATATATATATATATATATATATATATATATATATACATACACACACACATATGCATGCGCACACACACACACACACACACACAACTATGGAGGCAGCCATTCAGTATTCCATATGACAATATTATGTAAATATTATAGTATGTGTCAGAGTGTAGGTTTTGAGTCAAGGACAACTTTCCCTACAGGCAAGTATATTATACCGTATAGCAAATAACTATACCGTATTGCACCACGCCATACAGGCTCTTACCATATCGCACCGTAGCATGTGGCACTATACCATACTATAAAAGGTATGGTACCATACCACATGGTACCGTATTGGCTCGTACCGTACCACCTTGTACCGTACCCTATCATGCAAAAAGGACTAATTGATTGTAATCCGTTATCAGCCTTTTTTAGAGCTGAGCACATAAACATTGTAAAAGAAGTATTCGAAAAACATTGCTTAAATCACTTTTGTAAGTTTACATGCTTCCTTCAAGCACCTGAAAAAACCTCCTTCATAAATCCAATTGGTTTTTCTCTCTGTAGTGTGTATCTTTCATATTACACTTCCGGGATTCCTCCGGTGCTGCAGGAAATTCCGCCGGATCCAAACACCCGTTTCCTTCCGCTGTCTTTGTGTTGGAATTTTAAATTTGGTAGAATATTGGGGAATATTGGGGACTATTGTTGACTGCGCCTCAGATCTCTGCAGGGTAAATTGAAACAGCTAGCTAGACTATCTGTCCAATCAGAGTTTTCTCTGGTACGACTATTTTGCAGCGGCTCTGTGCGGAGCTGAGCGTCACCCATGATTCTGATTGGTTTAAAGAAATGCCATTAAACCAGACCACGTTTTCCTCCCATCCCCAAATGCTGTGTGGAGTAGCCAGACCCTCTTTCAGCGCGCTTTGGAGGAGGGTCTGGCAAAGCAGGACTATACTCTCTGGACACTTGGAGATAAAGTAGATGAATATAGCAGGAGGGAGAAGGAGGAGGTGTTTCCTGTAAGGGAGTGACATTCTCAGGACCCCCCATGAGGGGAACCCTCTGGGTCCTGCTCAGCCGACAGTGGAAATGATATCAACTTTCCCCTGTCGATCTGGAGGAGGATCAGCAGCTCCCTCGGCCGGCAACCAGACGAGACCAAACAGCTCTGATAAACCAGTCAGCTGAAAGTAATGTGTGTGTGTGTTATGGAGACAGGGGCTTTATTTCAGCTCGACAGACACATACACAACTATGTGCATGCACATTTTGTCATTTAGTGCATTTTGTTTTGCGTATCACAAAAGTGTATTTGTTATTGATGTATAGAGCTTCACTATTTTAATTAAAAACTATTTTTTTTCGAGTTTCTCACATGCTAAATGACCATTTTGGCAACAAAAAGCTCTTTTTGTTGCATAAATTTCGTGGATATTGGCGTGCTTGGCATTTTTATGATTTTGTGAGAGTCCTTGATGGAAATTAAGTTTACAACTCTGTGATAAACAAATAAAAGGCAGTTTAGGATTTGCGTGCTATTTCATCATAATTTACAGTCACAAACACGTCCAAATTAATTTAAGCACTTTGATTATTTGTTCAGTGGAAACTGCACTTTCTACCTATACTCTAATGGAGCCTCCTTTTTAGGCAAATGTGCAGCAGCCCTGGAGGCGCCAGCCAATCGCATTCAGGCCAGTGTGTTCCGACCTTGGGAGCCACGGCAACCCAGGGATCGAGCTCCCCTTTGATATGCCAAATCAAAGATCCTGCTTCAGCAACTGAAGGCTGTTTTGTTGCTCTAGTACTTTTGTTTTTCCCGTGTCCACGTTAAAAGGGAAATTGGCCGTGACTTTCATTCACGCTGCTAGCATAAAAAGAAAGAAAAATGATCGACCTCTTTCACCTTGGGGGAGATTTTAAAGGGAAGGCTGCAAGGATGTTTGACGTGCTACACTGTGGCTTGAGAAATAATGAGGCATTGGAAAAAAGTATTAAATAAGTAAATATCCGAGATGCCCGCTCTTTCCTCCACCGCGGTATTGCTGCTTTGGTGCTCTCTGGACTCTGAAGACACATGTATGTATGCAACCACTTAGCAGAGGCTGAGAGTAAGGAAAGGAAGCCGGATGGGAGAGGGAGATAAAGGATGGTTAAATTCAGACCACATGGCCACATGGCTGTACGAGTGGAGTCACCAGAGGCTACTTCTAGTCACGGTAGCTTTTTGAAACCGGGATAAGAGAGGAAAGGGGAGCGGGGATGAAGATGTTCATGTTTTCATGCAGATTCAGTTATTCATACTTATTATCATTGCAGAGTCATCAAGTTTCACCAGGAAAGCTCAGTGGGGTGACTTCTACATCACTGCTGATTGTTTTGTTTGTCTGTCTCATTTCTTTAACCTATTGTGACCTTATTTTTTGCAAAAATTGCTTTATTTAATGTGTTCCTCACATGTTATTTCAGCGGATTCTTAAAATGAACATCAGGTCATCTACAAATGTACAACATTAAGAAACGTTTGCATACTTTCCATCTTCCCATTTAGCTCACCAATATAATTAATGTCCAGGTTCCCCTTTCACTTTGCATCCACACTAATGCTCCCCCTAATTTCCCTCCTCAGCAGATGTTGGTGACTAGCTGGAATTAACGCAGACACTAACCCCAGCCAGCTTTTAATTAATTTTACACAGACCGTAGTGCAGTGACCCTGTGAAAAAGGACGAGGCACACCAGACTAATCAGCCTGAACCCCATGACATCACTCCTGGACCTGCCAAGCCAGCCAAAACAGGGGGAGCCTAGGTGGTTTACTGTGGATACAAAGCGCCAATTTATCACTATAAGCAAATGCTAACCTAGGAGTGTTGCCCCCGGCAGAATTAATTGGCCCTCTCCCTGTCTGTGAAGTGTCTGGCCTTGTTTAAAAAGACAGGCTGCCCTAGAGACCCTCGCTCTCAACATGCTGCTCTGAGGAGCTGCGCTGCTATTGGCTGATTGATAGCCATGGAAACCCACTGCTCTGCATAACCAGGAAGTGCTCGTTCATGAAAGCGATTGGATGCTCAGACCTGAGGCGAGCGGATGTTGTCGAAAAGTCGCAGAGAGCATTGCTGGGACCGCTTTATGCCTTTGGAATTTCTGAATATTTCTTGGTCTTTGGAATGTAACTCTTTCTTGAATTAAAAAGTGCTTACCAGACATCACACTGACAAATATTCTTTGTTTCATAAGCTGCCTATACACTCACATAAAGACACACCACTGCCTGCTGGTTTAGCCACCTTTAATGGATCTCCTGGTCACTGCTTCAGGGGGTTTCATGCCAAAAATCGCCATCCACACAACATGCTCCAGGGTGCGCAACACCAACAGCAGAAATAACACAACTTCACTTTTTTTTTTTTTCAGGGTGTTTCACGTGTTCTGCATGCTGCCGCCTGAGCTGAGCTGATCGAATGGGGGGGGGGCGCTGTTGCCTCTTTCCTCCTACTGTACTGTAAGAAAGTACGGGTATACTGTAACAACAACTTTTTAGTACATTGGCTGGAGACTGTAGGCTCCTAGTGTAGGCTGAGAGAGAAAAAGAGAGACAACAGAGCTCTCACACTCCTCTTCCTCTTCTTCACCCCACCACCCACTCTCTCTTTATCTGGCCTCTCTCATTCAGTTGAGAGAGAGTGCAGTTCTATCTTGCTGGCCCATCCGCGGTGTCTCCTTTCCCTGGCTCCTGTACTTGGGGGAATAATTAATCGGGCTAACAGGTAAGAGATACTGAGAGGTGGCATAAGAGCAGCTTTCAGAGCTTTGTGTGTGTAGGGTTTCCATGCTGAAATGGATCCGCTCGCCACTCAGGGCCCTTTTCACCAGAGGAGCCGTTGAGGGGAGGCAGCTGTGAGCGGATCTCCCCGGACAGCCATAGCAATGTACCCCCCCCCCTCACCTCTCCTCTTCTTCCTTCATCCCCTTGAAAACCCCTCATCCTTTTCTAAACTCAGAGAAACAAGGCTCATGCACGCATGGAGGCTAGAAGGCTCCTGGACACTCTCCCCGATCTGTCTTCCACCATCACCATTAACACCTTTCACTCAAGTAACCAAGCATGACTCACCTCCACACGGATTGTGATTTGCTGCCACACCTCAGCGCTAATTTCCGCCTGTTTTGAGTTGAACTGTTTATTTTTATTTTTTTAACAGCATGTAGGCCTACTTTGGAATCCAACCTTAAAGTAAACACTATCCTGGCTAACAAAGACTTTCTAAATGAAAAAGAGACCTGGATGTGACAGTACAGTTTGTAAAGCAGCATGTTTCTGAAGGATTATTTCCTGGAGGAGGCTTCAGTTTCTTCCTGTGGGTGTCAGGTGATTGACAGCGAGCAGCATGTAAAGCAATACTTGGCGCTCTGGTATTGTGATAAAACACAAAGTTTTACAAAGCCGGGGTGAGGCTTCGTGTTTGCAGCCATAAATGATAAAGAAAAATACTTAACGGCAAGTGGCTTGTTTTTATGTGGAGAAAGGATTTAAACCAGTTTTATTTAAACAGCCCAATATCACAAATAACAAAGCTGCCTCAAGGGGCTTTATAATCAGTACACAGCATGCAACACCCTTGATCCTTAAACCCTTGATTTGGATAAAGAAAATGTCCCCCCAAAACTCCTTTAACATGGAAAAAATTACAGAAACCTCAGAAGAGCAACAGAGGAGAGAACACGGTTAAAGGACAATATGCTCCATCAGGATCTCAAAACATAAAGTACGGAACAGGGGTACCAAGTTTTTTATCATGCACAAAACCCTTTGCAAATAAACAAAGAATTTGCATGTTCCGCTTTTTGTCAGATATGTCAGCGGTAAAATATACAGTGGCGCTCTTCTGAACAGCATATACTGCTGTATGTGGTATGATACAGTAGCTGCAGTACAGGTAGAGTAAAAGTAGGATTATACCAACAATAGGCACATGCCTGCACACCTGTCTCCGTCTTTTCTCCTGTTGTTTTAGTCAAAACTGCAGCCGAGCAGCTTGTCAGCAGTTGACTGAGACGCTTGCAAAGGGAAAAACTTCACAGCCCTTCCTGGTTTGACACCCTGAAAATAGACTGTGAACTTAAACTCTTTTCTTTCAGGCTCTGAAAAACTGAAAATGAACTAAGTGATATATTATTTAAAAACAGCAAACACACCGCCAGGAGGTGAATGCTGCTCGACTGAGGAGAGCTTTGTCCCTAAATGCTGTCTATGTGCTTAGAACTATACATTTTTGACATTTATGCATCACTAAATCACACAGAACTCCTATTTGGGAAAGACAAAATGCACCAATATACCATGAAAAAGAAAAGAAAAGAGGGGGCTCTGACAGCCTCCTCTCTCTGTTCCAATTGATTCTCTGTGGGTCTAAGCACATTCCTCAGTTTGATATTACAGATTGGGGGGGAGAGCAAACACGTCTTGCATATTTCTGGCTGTTGAACGCCCACTTAAACACACTGAGACATACTAGGCCCCATATGCAAAATATGACACTCATAAACTCACTATGAGATGTTGTTGAAGTCAATCAGCTGTCCTCAAGTTATAAGAAAAATGTTGTCAATTCAGCCAATTGAATTTTGTTGAAAAGTGTATTCCCTGAAATTGAACAAAGCATTTTGAGTAATGTTAGCGAGCACTAATCTTGTTTAATGGCGAGGATGAAAAGTAAACATGTGATTATAGTCTCCCTCCTTCCTCCTTCCGTCATGGGTAAAAGTACAGTAAGGTGCTTTTTCTCTGCCAGGCAGCTCCATAATACTGTACTGCAGTCCCAGCAGAGCACACAGCTGGACACAGGAACGCTGCCATCCTCTCCCCGGGCCACCAAATGGGGGAGGTCCGGCCAGGCGGCCACTCAGCTGGGGGTGTGCTTGATGTACGACCAAAAAAACCAATGGGATCGATCCAAGCCCCCAGCTGAGAGCCTACCTCCTTCCTTCAACCTCCCCTCGTCCTCCCCTCTGTTCCCATCCTTCCTCTGTTTACCCTCCCATGTCCTCTCCCACTTCCCCTCTACCTCTCTTGCTCTCCTTTTACTTTGCCTTTTGTCTTACCTCCCCCTGCTGGCTGCCTCTCTCCTTCCTCCTCCCTCTAAAGAGTCTCTCACGGGCTTGCTTTAGCATTACAGCTCTAGAAGAGCTTAACATAAGGAAAAGAGCCGGGGCGATGCTGTAATGCAGATTTGCATTTTGCCAATTGCTGTGTCATGAGTTTGGGAAATGGAGAAATCCCTCGGTGCTGTTGCAATTATCATTATTTTTACATTTTACATGGCAAAGGAGCATCAAATGCTACTTAACAGCTTGCATATCAGAATGTTGAAAGTGTGGCTCCGACACTGCCACAGGGCCACCCAGGCTATAAACACAGCCACTCATTCTACTGTAATGACTCCGGATTTAAGCATGCAACAAATGGCACGTGCTAACAATTAATCAATGATATTGATAACACCTCGTCACAGATTAAATCAATCTTGTAATGTCAGTGCTGATTCTTAATCATCTGACTCAGGTTCATCAACTACAGTGATTGACAGGCTGAAGAAGAAGGAGGAGAATAATTAAGGGATACAGATATTTCTGTAACTGTTATTACTGATCGCCTTCATCATCACAATGTGATGGAGGCTTTCGTGGTTGAAAAGGATACTGCTGACAAATTCAATTATTGAAAGTAGATGCGCTAATGGTCCGTGGTAATGATTCATTTCATAAGTATTTCTGCCGCATGTTTTAATGAAAGCTTACATTGTCACTAGTGGCAAAGGGAACGGATGCCTTACACCAATTACTGTACTGTCACCAAGGGCGCGTGTTGCAGCAATAATCCTCCCCCTCTGCCACGGCCCAGAGACTAGACATATACACAGAATACACACAGCCTGAACATGTGTATGCGCACAATAACCGCAGACACTCAAAGACACATTTTTTTTTTTCTATTGCGTGCCCCGGCCTGCTTCTTCTTTGTGCAAACACAAAGAAAAGGGTTCCTCTCTGTTATTCTTTATTCCTTTGGTCCATTCTTTGCTAGGATACGATGCGGGGGTCTGGGCGCAGCCTCTGCCCCACCACGCTTCACCATCCCTGGGCATGCAAGGTAAAGGTAGGGGCCTTAGAGTGTGGAGGTCCACAGGTCTCAGTAGGAGCGGGCGTGGTGGTGGAGGTGGGTTGGGGACAGGCTGACGTACATCTGCAGCCCAGGGAGAGAGACCGGCTCAAAGGCTTGGGGTGAATGGGAAGGGGGTCGCAAGGGTCAGTGACAAGTGGCGCACACAGGGTGGGTGTGCGGGTGAAGTGGGGTGGAACAAGTGCTATAGAGGGGCCAGGGATTGTGTTTTTCCCATGGTCCGCTACACCCTTTCCACCCCCCCTTCAAAGTTTCCCCTCATGGACCCCCACCCAAACCCCCAAAACCAGCCCCCACACTCATCCCGTGATACTCTCTCTCTCTCTCTCTCTCTCTCTCTCTCTCTCTCTCTCGCTCTCTCGTTGCCCTGTCAAGAAAGGACTGGGCAGGCTCAGTTTCACTCCACAGGGCCGGTGTGTTTTCAATGAATTGATACAGATGAAGAAGTTCAACACAATAGATGGATTACCTCAGCCAAAATAGAGTGACCCCCCCCCTATAACCCCACCCGCCCACCTCGCTTATTCACACAGCCAGTGACACAAACTTACATTGGATGATGTAGACTAGACACACACACACACACACACACACACCTAAATATTCAGAAAGTGAACTTCTGCCAAGGCTAATTCAATGCTTGTTTGCAAATGTGCATTAAATACTTAATATCTGAGCTTTGTGTTGCAGTTTTGGTGTAAATAATGGCTGCTCCCTAACAACCGTTCCTCTGGTTTGAGCCTAACGTACCCCAAATAAAATAGCTCATTTTGGATCACAATTATGACCCTGGTCTCTTCTAATCCTGAGCCCAAGTGAGCTACAGAACCATTTAATTTGGGCTCACTTTCAACCTTGAGTCAGTTTAACAACTCCTGCATGGGTTTGCGTGGAGTATCTGCACAAGGAAGAAGCCACTCTGCATTTCTGAACATGGGCATGAACAAAAGCGTGCCAGTTACAGAAGTGCAAACCGCATCAACAGAAAATCCAACAGAAAAAGACATGAGTGTGCAATGTGCATGCTGATTGATTGACAGATGATGCCTGGGAAATGCAGTCCAGAAAGACCACACAATCGTCTCACGTACAATAAATCTCACTACTTTATCAACAACTATTGACATGTCATTTGTCCTCTTAATACATCCTGGACAAAATGTACCAAGCTGTTCATGACAGGCCCCGCCCTCCGTCCCTGTGGCTGTAGCAGGAGGGGACGGCGTTCTTAGCTGTTCAGGCTAATGGCTACGAATGGGCCCTAATGCACGCTCCTCCCGATAAATCACACGCACAGCGCCCTGCTTAGACATTCAGCAGCTTGGCCGACCACTCTGCTTCATCACACTCTCTGAGATTAATGAGCACACGCCTATTTACCTTGCACCGCTGGACAACAGGATACACAAAGGCATACAGTACACACATGGACAAAAAAATGCATGCTTAGATTTAAACCACAATAATTATGAGGACATTTCTATTGAGTAAAAATATTCTGTAACACTTTTAAGTCCTACATTTCTATCCTTTTGAGAACATTCATGTAAGCACACACCAGTCCACGCATACATGTAGGTACAGACACACACCACCTCAAACTGTTTTCACGTTTTCTTGGCAACACTTGCATTCTGTCTGCGGGACAACATGTCTAATCCCAAACATCCACAATAGTGTCACCCAGCTAAAATAAGCTGAATGATCAATTGGCTATATGCATGAGACATAACTCTTCTTTTCCCCAGTTTGGGTAAGCGTCCTCCCGCTGCTGCTAACATTTCAGGAATCCAGTGTGCCGAGCCAAATGTGTTTTCAAAACGTTTATTTAGCAAGAAATAATGCACTCAACTAACCATATCTTCGGCGTTATCATCATTGCCCAGGCTATTTACAAACTCTATCTATTAATCATTTTTGAGCATGTACAGCAATTAAATTAGGCCGGGTCACACTCGAGCAATAATACGATTTTAATTGCGCCGGGCAGGGCTCTAATTTAACTATCTCTGGATCGCTTGACAGGGGCAAACCAAACATCAGGAGTACAAAGACAGAATAAAAGGAAGGGTGAGATATCAAATAGCAGGCAGTTTGGGTTTCAATTTTAGTGAAAATGAACTGAAGAAAGAACAAATGGGAGCGATAAAAAGTCAAATCAAAATAGGAGACAGTCTCTCTCTTTTCAATTATGCACCTGGGTGTTGCAGTCTGAAAAGACAAGAGCAACTGCAATTACAACCGAGCCAGACATGTGGATATACCTCTCCGCCTCACCTCAAATTGTTTACAGGAAGAAAGAAAACACAAAAAAGTTTCATATACAACTCATCCCGATCCCAGGTCAAACCCCTCTGTCTGCACCCAACCAGCAATAAAAGAGGAAAAAACCAAAAAAACGCCAGAAAAAATGAAGCAAAACCCCGAACAAAACACAAGCTGCTCCAAAGCAATATGAATGTTTACTTCAGTTTTTTGTATATCTCTCTCCACCTCTCCCTCTCTCTGTGTTATCTATGCAGCAGGTACGGAGCTTTGCATTGGGGCTGCGTGGAGCTGATTAGAACAGTGATAGATGGGAGGGTGGATGACCTTAGCTTCCGACTAAACACAAGGTTGGACATTTGTCTCTTTACTGCATTTGCATGCTTTCCACACGTTTATGGCAATTTGTCACCATATTTGCTTTGCCATTGAGAAGACACTTTTTTTAAAAGTAGGGGGGGGAAGTAGGCAGTGCAAGGCTAAATTCCTGGGAATAAAAATTAAAAAAAAAAAAAAGGTTATGATGAAGCACTTTCATTCAGACATTTCCACAAAGTGCAAAAGCTGAAATACTGTGAGTTCTCCTCTTGCTTACCCTAGCCTGTTAGTCATATGGGAATTCATGGAAGTGTAATAAAGTAAGCCCCCCCCCCACACACACACACACACACGTTAAACCCCCACACCCCGCTACCCGTCATAACCCCACCCGCCCACCTCGCTTATTCACATGGCCAGTGACACAGACTGACATTAGATGATATAGACCACACACACACACGCACACGCACACGCACACACACGCACACACGCACACGCACACGCAGTTTGGTGATCAGTGAATAATTTACACTCATATGCCTTTAATAATTCAGGGGCCCAGTCTTAACAAATGACTGCGTCGCTCCCCAAACCAACAGAGTTCACTCAGCCAGAGCGCCACACGCAGCCCATTCTTCCACTCTCCGACATGCCCTTGGATATGATGGTGACATTTTTGCATGGCGCTAAATCTCAAGTGTAATGCAATGATTACTGAAAGCGAGACATATCTCAGCAAATCAGTCTGAGAAAACATGTCCACTGTGATCTCCTCATCTTGACAGATAAGAAGGGAGTTTCCAACATAACCCGGAAAGAAGTTCCACTGATCTTTAAGAGGTTCAATATGATGATGTAAACTCAGCTTCAATATTTTCTTTAGGAATTGAACTAAAGCTACAAGCTGCTCAACATCACTGATAAACCAAACAGTTGGTTAGTACAGTTTTCTCCTTCACCGTACATGCATCCACAAACTGTGTGTACTTCTGCAGTTGATTGAAATTGCTTTTTCTCACCGGTATGTATACATCGAGGTTTAATGCAAGTTGCAATGCCCGTATACTTGGCAGCTTATATTGTCTGTTAGTAGAATTAGAAAGCATAACCAGAAGGATATTCGAGAGCATTAGCTTCAGTTAGAACTCGATTTCGCATAACATAACCATACCCACCTAAAGACAAAAACACAATTTTTCCAATTTCTGAATGGAATTACTTGACAAAATTTACAGATGATACACGAGCCAAGTCAAAAACTTACACCTCAATTTCATCCAATCCAAAAAAAACTTCAACCGCCGCTCTGAACTCTAATTTAATTTTCATTGCCAGGCCACAAGCACTGACCCAGTCGTCACAAACACTTTCCCACTGAGCCTCAAGAATGGTGAGACAGAACAGCTCTGTGTCCTGAAAAATACCTTTCCATACAACTAAACAGCATTCACATTTATGTTTCAAGGGAAAAAAAATTCTTTCTGGGATTGCGTTTATTTTTGACATATCACAAATAAGTTTCAAACAAGGTCTGCTCAGGGAGGATGTAAGGGTGGATGGATGTGCTAAACAACCACGGGAATACTTAAACTTACGCAACTTACAGAACATACTTAAGTCACATAAATAAAATACTCAAGTTACTAATGTAACTAGGGTTACATAACAAAACAGACTTATTTTAACCAATACATAATCTTTTCCACACACACACACACACACACACACACACACACACACACACACACACACACACACACA
>NC_048430.1:1196288-1197642 GCF_013103735.1 Etheostoma cragini
ACACACACACACACACACACACACACACACACACACACACACACACACACAATTGGCTCACAGTGTGAACATCCTGCAGGTCACACAGGGTGCACTGGTCACGTATACATACAACCAGGCCTTTAGTACATGCCATTTTATCCCCTCTCACTCACTCACACACTCACTCGCACGAGCACACACACACACACACAGGCTCAAGCAGACACTTCCAGGTCCCTAACGAGGTCGCTAATTAACTCTCCCACTTGCGCTCTCTCGATTTCATCCGAGGTGCACATTGCTTTTTTGACAGGAGAAAATTGCAGGGCAATTAAATCATCTGAAGACGAACCCTCCAGCAGCTGGTATTAACAGCTAAATGTTACATCAATTTTCAAAAATGCAATTGTGGAGAAACTGTACAGTAAGTGACTGCTAGAATGCTCCCTAACAACCAACAGTTAAGGGTGGCACTGTACGCTACTACTGCAGCGCGGTATGTTGGTGTTACAAATACTTTGCATCGTGTAGCCATTCATGCAAACCACGTCTTTTGTCCTGCTTTGTAGAATATTTTGTGCCATAGTTTTAATCCCCATGTTAGTCAGTTCCATCTGAGAAAATCGGTTTATATGGCATGACTACACAACTCTCGCAATCTCAAGAGACAAACCTGGTTGACTAAAGGTGAAAAAATGTGTAGGATTTATTACGTAGGGCTGCAACTATGCTACTACTTTATCCCCACGAACAATTTTGGCGTCTTTAAGCTGATAGTTTAAGTTTTGCCGACAACCGAAAAAACAGCATGGTGTTGCCTGCGTTATACCAAACTATGGACACACAAAATTAGCAGCTAGCTAGTGAATATACTGTAGCATTTAGCAGCTAAAGAGATGGATATGTTCCTCAGAAGTTTATGGAGACCAAAACAGAGATAAAAGAAGAGTGAATATCAGACTTTCACTGGTTAGATAGACATTAACATTACAAAATAGTAATGCGTGTTACTGTAAAGTCACTATTTTCATCCCTCTCTCCCTCTCTCCCCCTCCCTCCCTCCCAAAACTGATTTTTGTCTCCTATTTTGTTAACCTCAGTTGCAATTAACCCCACGCTGCGAGCCAGCCGCACATGGGCCAAAAGACCTGGCTGCCTACAGTATGTGAGTTCCCAGCCCCGTGTGAACACCGCATTGTGTCATCTGTCCTGCAAAGAAAAGAGAGGGGACAAGGGGAATGAGACAGAGATGGAGAAAGAGTGCTGTTTTTTGGGGGTCGACTATTCTTAGTGGGGTACCCCCAGGGGCGATGACAGCAGCGTAGGTTGGAGGGTTTGTTTCTGTGTTGGGGGAGGGGGGGGGGGGGGGGGG
>NC_048430.1:1197760-1231601 GCF_013103735.1 Etheostoma cragini
GGGAAGGGGGTTTTGAGTAGGTGAGGGCCGGTTTTGTGGTGCCATCAACAGCGTTGGAGATGGCGTGAGTCGCCACCAACTGGGGGGTCATTGTACCCAGTCCATTCTGTCTCCACACTCTGCTCCTGCTCAATGGGTGGATTAAAGAACACGCCTGAATCTTAATCTTTGACACACACAGACAGACACACACACACACACAGAGCGTCGGGTCCCATCCCACGCAGCTTGTGTGTGTGTCGCTAAACGCTCACTTCAGCTGTTACATTACAATCCATAGGTCTCATTTGCATTGCTGAATGAGTTGTACAGCAATCATGTTACCCGCACTATGGCACATACTGTAATGCTGCTTCTTGTACATCCCTTTGTGCTCCCCCCCTCTATAAAGAGAGAAAAAGGTCAGTGTCTAGCGAGGGGGAGGAGCGGAAAAGCGCGAGGGTATTAAGCCAGGAACCTTGGTCTCTTTACAGTTCTCCAAGTTCAACAACTCCCGCAAATGAGCATGTACAACAAGCCAAGGGATCTTTTTTATTGCAAATCTAATTCATTTCTCTAGACAACTGTGAAATTTGCCATTGACATTAGTCATTACCCCCAAGGCTAACGCAAAAGATGATCTCAGTTAATAAATGATCCCTAACAAGGAGCTCTCTCTTTCTCTCTCCCATTGTGTTAATGGAAGGGGCAGCTGTTAACGCCATGCATTTACAGAACAACACTGCTAACACTGACTCTGGCTTCTCTTCTCTGTCAGTCCTTCTGCTTTCATTTGGCTGCTGGGTACCCCCTCTTACCCCTCCCTCCACCGCTTGCCTCCTCCCCACATCACCATCACCCTGCAGATCCTGCATTATGCAGTGGCATCATTAGAGCCTTGATTTCAGACGCTTCCGGCAGCGTTTCTGGATTGCGGTTGCGGCGCTTCCGGAGGCTGGCCGGCTTAGATTCCAAGACGAGCTGAATAAGCCATTGGGAACAGATGTGAATGACAGCAGCTCTGAGGAGAAAAAGAGAAAGGGAGACGGAAAGAGAGATCACAACCATCGGGGAGGGGCAAAACATGGCTAATCATCTGGAATCAGCTGACTCTGACCCTCCAGCTGGCCCTGGCCATCATTGATACTAAACAATGAGGAAGCTGTTCCAAGCATCATGGGTAAGGGTCAAGCCAGCCTCCGTTTTTAATAACATATGTAATAAGTTGAACCGGGTCACTTCAATGAGACAAAGAAGAAGGTCGGCAACTGTAATCAAGCAGTTTTGTTCCTGTCAATTTCCATAATCAGAACTGCGCTGCTGTTTCATTTCTAGGCCGTAATAATTGTTTCCTGAAAAGTGAAATCCATTATTAGGGCGACGAGGCAAAAGCGTTTGTCTATCTCTGAAACGACAAGCCACAGTTTCTCATCTGAGGAAAATGGAATTGTTCAAATTGTGTTTGCAAGAGGAGTCCCTACGTCTAGTGTGGGAAGCACATAATACGATATTCACGTCTTTTTTTTCCTACTCAGAGTTCCAATTTATTGAAGTAACCGAGCAGAAAATGCACTGACAGCTGTAGCACTTTATTCCGAATTAGTATATACATTCTACACCCTGCGAGAAAAGCCAACCACATTGTATTTTGTGTAATTGCTGGAGCCTGGGAGAACGAAGGGGCAACAGCAAGTCGAGCAATTACAAGCTAAAGATGACAGGGTATACTTTTAGCTTCAGATCCTGTTTAGAGCTGGAGATGGAAGTTGGGAGGGGACAGGTCTGGTAGTGGCATGAGTGGGAGAGAGCAGGTGTTTAATGACATGCAAACACTGATTGGTCATCGTCGCTGGTCATCTGTGTTGTCATCAACATTTTTTTTCTGCTGTATAATTAAAGTTTTTAAACTTTCATTGACAGCCAATCAAATTGAGAGTATGTGTCCAGGAACTCTTCACTAACACAAAGAATGGAGTGACCGCTCGAAGCTAACATTTGACGTATACAACCATATACAATCATTTTGACAATGTACTATAATTAGAAAATACTTAACATGGCTACCTGCAGGCAGAATTTGATAGAAGTAATTGCTTATGGCTAATGCTAATAGTTTTGTAGCCTTATTTACTGAGATAGATTTTCAATGGAATATGCATTGAGAAAAAAAAAAAAAAAGAAGAGGTCTCTGGCCTGATCCCAGACCGGCAGGTGTACAGGCGATATCAACGCTGCCCCTGCTGCATCATGGCTCCAGGTGACTCCTCCATGTGGTCTGGCAGGCCTGTTGCTCTTGTCCAGCGTGTGAGTAAACACAGCGGAGGACATGGTGATATTTCAGTTGAACTGACCAGCCTGTCCTCTGTGCAGGTGAACAGCCAGAGGCCTTCGTGCACCGCACAGAGAATTGATGTCAAATGAGAGTGACTTCAGAGGCCGGTCAGGAGCATGAACTATGTATCAAGATGTATTCCAGCTTGAGTCAAACTGTCTTTGAAATTATTTTCTTCTGTGATTGATGGATTGATTTAGACTCTTGGACTGAAAACAACTGAACTGCCCTAATGTGAAAAACACACACCCAATAGGGTGTGCAAAGTCAACCAAATACAGCCCAAATGAATCTATTTGCCCCATTTCACTAGATCAAGTAAGCTTGTTTTATTCGCTACATTCACAGTGCTCCTTTCCTTGTGCAGAGTTGGAACTGCATTCATATGGAAGCAGCCCTGGGGATGCTAACAAAGACATGGAGAGTACTTAGGATGTAAAACGCACAAAGCTGCAATGTAAACACTTGTCTTCCTTCATATTAGATTTTCCATCATCTTTATTGCTCCTTCTTTTGGCGAGAAGCACATCTCACACTCCGGCATTTCAATTTGCAACGTCGCCGTTCCAAAGTACATGTTCATTTATTGCTGTTATTACTTTGTCATGTTGGATGAATTGATAACATGACATAACTTGTTTTCTGCCTTGTTGCGCCTGCAGTCTGATTATGAGGTCAAGTGTGTTCACAAAATGACAAATGTGGGAGATGGGAGAGTAGCCATCCATTCATTTTGAGGTGGTATTTTTCCTCTTCTAACATCAAGAAGAGTGCTCTGCCAGGGGTGAGGAGGAGAACACGTTTCTCTTTTCAAAACTAATTCACTCTTACAAATGACTGTTAATGAGCGGTGTCTGAAAGTAGATGAAGAAAGTCTAAATGGTGGAGGAGTTTCATCACCATGAAGAAGATTGAATGAAACGTTTCTCATATGTGAGATAAGGTTTCTATTTTTCTCAAAATGTCTGAAAACGCAGATCCAACACGCCCAGCAGGTCAAAAGAATTGTTGGCATGTTTGGGAAAATGTTTCAGTTGAAATTTGGCTTCCATATTTTCTCTAATGATGATCACATTTGGAGGGATTTGGCGGTGATCAAGAGGACGGAGCAGAAGGAAAAAGCCCTGGCAAGGTCACGCGGGGCTCATTATAGAGGTTGCTTAGCTACGATCTTTGAGAGGCAGAGAAGCCAGAAAAGGACGAGAAAAAATGTGTGGGTGACCCCAGAAAACGGCAACATACCTTGCGGTCCTAATTTACAGTAGGTTGCTGTCCTAGAACGAGTGCTATTTTCCCTCCCTCCCGTTTTTTGCAGGCTGCAAATCTAAATCTCCGAATTAGCTCTCAGGCAGCATCCACAGGTTCATGAGAAAGTCCAAAGAACCATGTAGGAAGAACAGAACCAACATCTAGATGAAAAATGTGAATCCATGACCCCCAGGATTTCTTTGGCAACACTTGCTGTGTGCTCATTTATTAAAAGGCCCTGATATATTTTATCTGTGTTCCATTAAACACTGAAAGGTGCACAATTTCAAGTAACCTCTTTTAAACAGTGGCAATTAACAGTGTAAAGAATCTTGCCAACAAATGGCTGTGGAAACACTTAATGGAAAGGGAGAAGCCTCGCTCAATAGAGCACTTAAATGACTGTGAATGATGCACAGACAGTGCAGACCATAGCTTCAGGGTGCAAACATATCTCCTGTCCTCAGGGGACGACTATGCTGTCAAAGAATCCCCATTATGTATTACCACAAAGTCAGACAGCAAAATCTTCAAAACCAATGTCTGTGATGGGCCAAGAAAGAGCTGACAGGAGAGTGCTAGCCACCCCTCTCCTTCCCCCCGTTTTGAGTCACTTTGAAAACTTAGCAGATCTACCTTTTAACAATCCTATGGGGATGAATCAACCTTGTGCTCCTATCTAAGACGGTACAACTAGCACACCTAGAATTACAATGGAAGCACATCAAGGGACGGCCAAGCCTGACTGACAAGCGCCCCCCCCCCCCCTTCATAAAAAGCACCAAGCTGCTTTCATTTGCATGGCTGGGTTAGAAGTGGCGGAGAGAGTTAATCAGGGCTTTCCATGGTGCCGTAGCAGGGGCGGCCATACGTATCCCCTTTTCCCTCTAACCGCAGCACCCTTCCCCATGAGGGCCGGTGGGGAAATCCTCTTAGTGGCAGCGGGCTTAAAGACGAGTTTGCACCCACCTCGCCTCACGGGACACGGGGGTGCACGGGGCTGGTTGTGCTGGGGCCCGTCTCCCTTCTACTGCCTGGCCCCTCCCATTAAAACAGCTTTAATTACACAGAGATGACTCCTCCGGTCCCCCTCCCCATGCCTATCTCTTCCTCTCCACAGGGGAGCCCTTTCCATTAAGATTGAGAGAGTGAGGGAAGAGCAGCCTGCAGAGTCTGCCACTTCCACACATGCAGCAGGGAGAAAATACCATTTTCAGCTTCAAATGTCTTTTCACAGATTGGTTTTATTTTTTTATTTTCCTTTCTCTCCCATAGACATGACAAATGTTTTGATCCGTGAAGCAAATTAAAAATCTTTTTGAGCATGCTAATATGTGGGAATGATTTCATAAAAATCAAACCAAACGTATTTGGGGTTTTGCTTTCAACAAATTTGGACAAACTCAGGGGAGATCTGAAGTGTGTGTGTGAGGGCACGATGTTTCAGAACAGCTGCCTGTATGGCACCAACTAGGTTATTTTTTTTTTTTTTTTAAACTATCTCTGGAAGATTAGAAAGCTTAGATTGTAACGTTATCACCTCTCCCTCGCTGTCCTTTTGCCCGTACCGCAGCACAAGAATTCATTTTCTTAGTATTGCCAGGGAGAAATGAGGTGTTTCCCACCCTCCCACTCTAAACCTCCATTACACTGTGGTGATGCCTGAGCACAGGAGACCTCTTTTTCACCACCAACAACCAACTGTTATCAGTTAATTCCAGTGAGGGACGCTTGATTTATGTTTCCTTGGATAATAAAGTACAGTATTGCTAACATGTGTAAAGTGATCCCCAAGCGCCACCTCTGTCTCCTTGATTAATGCCGATTTAATTAAGCAGCTCGCTAATTAAGCAATAACTAATGACGAGGTGTGCATTTATGCAAAGATAATAGTAAACCTTGGTTGAGGCGATACCCTAGAGAAGTTGCCCAATCAGATCATTTCTTTGGACAACAATGGGCTGAGATTAAATGCATCTGGTGGACATGTTTGACCATTGTTATGCAGTGTGTTAAACCATGTGATAATCATCACAATATGTATTTGCCCTGAATGTATTAAGAATGATGAATAATAGAGGAATAATCAGCCGGCTATCATGAAACACACAAAAGAGGGGGATTGTGTTCTATTTCCGGGGCTGATTGAAATTTTGGAGACAAACTTATCTGCAATCTGTAACTTTCACAGAAAACTGTTATCTGCAATCCTTGCATAACCTCAATTATGAATCCATCGATATTTTCAGAAAGTAAGATGCCGTCCTCAACAGGGGGACATCCGATAGAGCCATTAATCATATCACAGTCTACTGTCCCAAAACTCTACAACCTACGCCCCTCAATGAAAAAAACAATTTCCTCTTGGGTAGCGTCAGCAGCAAAGGCAGCACTCCTCAAGCAGCGAGTCAGCTCCTCGCCAACATCCGCACGCCACTTTTCTGATCATCCGGTCACATGCCTATTTGCTACAAATATACTTGTCTGCTGTCCCCCACTGTGTCAGATGTCTCCATGTACAGACTCCTGATACGTGCATGAGAAGAGTGTTATTTACACTGATTAATGGTGGGGCGTAAGCAGCTCGTGTCCAGACAGCGGTGACAAATAAATCTATCAATCATAAAAGGGCTTTTCTAATCCCCGAGCCATCAGACAGAGTTGCAACCTAAACATTTTTTCACAGAGCGAGCGCCCCCCCCCCAATTTGCTGTAAACACACACTTAGCGTACAGTTAACTGCTACACACAGAGGCACAATCATTTTCAGAGGGGAGCTGTTGGAAGTTGGAATGGAAGTTCATGTTTCAGTTTCCATAGCCAACTGTGTTGGCCACAAGAGAGTTTATGATCAGTTTTTAGTCCTTAATTTAAATTTAAATTTTAAAATTTGAATTCTGAAACTCAACAATAGCAACATTTTGAATAGGAAATGGGTCAAGCTGAGATATTCTGTTTCTGAAACTGAAAAGCGTGCCACAGCGTGGTAGCAGGGCCCTCCTGGTGTTTTCATCCAAAGTGTAGTATTATAACAGCATGGACAACCCTTTGTGACAGAAACAAAGTGGGGAACTTAAACCCTAGCTGTGGGATCACCTTCCTAAAATAAATGTATATTATGTAACACTTTCTGAACATAAATCCAGCCAAATAATATCCGTTCTGGTATTTTAGAAACTGAAATTATCTGAGATTAATTGGAGTGTATTAAAGCAAAATCATTTTTCATTGACTCTCCAGATACAAGAGGCCTCGACAAGATGAATGTCTTCCCCAGCACATTTCAGCAACGTATAGCTCTATTTAACCCAAAAGAGATGAGTTTAGGTACATCGCACAATACTAAGTAGAGACATCAATCGGCATCCTGAGTCCTCATGGGTCCATCAGCTCCAGTGTAACAGCATGGCTATCTACTGCAGAACAAGCCCCTGGTTGCTCTCAACCATCTGTGACTGAAAACAAAGACTGTGATCACATTAAAATGCCGTAGAGGGAAGAGGAAAATGTGTCAATCCGCAGCACTTTTCCGTAATCTGCTCACAGGTTTCGGCCATTATACAAAATACAGGGCAAATTCAATAAACCTACAACTGCCATTTAATTAGACATTTGGCAGCCAAAATTCAATTAGGCAATAATAGCTCATTTCCTGAGATGGTTCATATGTTAGACACAGATAGGAAACTCAGGGTTGATATCCTGTGTCAATTCCAATTATTTAGAGCTCTCCTTTAAAGCTGCTTTGGCAGATTATAACAGCTTTTTTTTTTTTTTTTATAACTGTGAGGCAAGTGAGCATCCCTCAGGTGGCACAAAGCAATATTATTATTTTTTTCCTTCTTCCAAGAATGCAAATTAATAGAGGTCATCTAGTTGTGGTCATTGTGGGGATGGCCGTGCCGCCATTTGTTCCCACGTGGAAGTCAAAGTAAGTATTGCTAAAGGAAACCTAATAAGATCTTGCAGGAGAGGGGGGGGAAATGATGATTATCTTTAATCACTAACCTGCCTCTAGTGGCGCCACCACATTATCCAGCACCTTCATTCCTTATAAAAATATCTATCACACACAATACTGGGGCGATGAAAAGAAGCAGCGGCGACGATGGGAGCGGAATGCCAATGGCCTCATTACTTGTCATAGCACATTGTAACTGGAAATTGCTTCTTTCAGGTTTTGTTTGCTCAGGCAATTACAATAAACTCTCGGCTTGACACGTTGTTTGCACAGATGTAGGACATTAATAAACATGAGCTCTAATCTGAATTATTGAACTGCTCGCCATAATTCTGACAATGGATTTGGAGCCCCTGACGGATGGAGGGACAGGAGGAGAGGGGATGGCCGCGAGCCCCGGGATATTGCCCTTGCTGGCTGGCATTATCACCTGAGAAATCCTCTAATTGAATGTGGGAATGCGGAGCGCAGCTCTGCAGGTATTCCCAACTTCAGCCTGCCTGCCAGACAACACAACACACGTGATGCATGACCCTGACATTTGCTAAGAAAATTGATTATTCAAGAACATTGAAAAGGAATTAGAAAGAAGGGTTACGTTTTTGTCTCAGGAGAATTACTATGACTTATTTTTCACATGAAGTTTCATGTAGTTGTTTCAAAGCTTAAGTACGTCACTTTGATAGTAATGAACGTCTGTTAAATTCAAGCCGTTGCCATATGAGTTGATACAAAGATAATTAAGACTATCAGCTCCACACAACTCTCTCTGGATTTCCCAGTATGAATATGTTCAGAAGATTTTGGTGTGACTTTCCCGCGCAGAAACTTGAGTGAAGATAATTAGTCCTGCTGAAGAGTCCATCATGTGTTTTTAATCCTCTGTGTCCTCCTTGGCTACTAGCAACTCTGTGGATGATAGGTTGGGAGGGTGTGCACGGTTACGCAAGGCTTGTATCATGTGGACATGCTGACAGTGTTGTTGTCATCACTAAGAATTCCTCATGGTGGTGACAGAAACTACCCACTATAGCTTTAAAGGTCCCATGACAAGGTGCTCTTTGGATGCTTTACATAGGCCTTAGTGGCCCCCTAATACTGTATCTGAAGTCTCTTTTGTGAAGACCTTGGTGGTCCCTAATACTGTATCTAAAGTATCTTTAATATAGACCTTAGTGGTCCCCTAATACTGTTTCTGAAGTCTCTTTCCCAAAATCCAGCCTCGGTGCAGAATTCCAGCCACTAAAGCCAGTCCCACAATAACCTTTCCTTAGTATGTGCCATTTTGCTTTTGAGGAGGGGACAAGGTGGTTCTTGCTCCTTATGACCTCATAAGGGGCAAGATTCCAGATCGGCCCATCTGAGTTTTCATTTGAACAAAGACAGAGCAGGATAACGAGGGCTTGGGTTACACCTATCACCGTTTCTATTTTCTGGGGGACCATAGGCAGGCTGGGGGAATGCATATTATTGTTAAAATACCTCAGTAAGCGATACTTTCATGCCATGGGACTTTTAAGTGAAAAAGAAACTGTCTCTATGTCATGCATGTCATCATATTGACCTGTTCATTATGAAGGAAATGCACCAGAAGTAGAAGTAAAAACTTTCTAAATCTACAGGACATTAAAGTAAGGAAGAAAGTCCCCTGACCTTCTTAAAAAAGAAGCAGCTCACATTTATTTATTACATCACGGTTTCCTTTCAGGGTTTAAATGCACCAGAACATGAACATTTAGCACTCAAAAAACCCTCCGGACTAATGATTCTGGCCCTCTCACCACTGCCGTACACATTGCTCTTGAACAGATGTACAGACACAGTCTGGGTTGCATTCTGCCAAAAGCTGCTTGTCCTTTTCTTTTCTTCAAAGTTTCCTCCAAAAAACGCGGGGGAGCCAGCTTCCCAGGCAGGAGTGTAGTGGGAAATAGCTACAAGAAGAATGCAGGAATAGCATTTTTTTTGTCCTGATTTTTTTTTTTTAAAGGAATCTTAAGATGTTCAAAAGGCATAGCAGAGGGAGTGCCTGGCTATTCGAGAGAATCAAAAAGACTATGCGGACTTTGATCACCTTCATCTCATTCAATGCAAAATTACTACGCTGGGGTCCTTGGCTTCTCGACATGTGAGCAAGATGGAAGCTTATTATACTGTACACAGAGACAGACAGTGAAATGAAAGAGGTCTTTTGTCAGTTCTTTGATTACAGTAAGGCATTGTGACTGTTAAGCAGACTACCAGCAATTACGAGAGCCTGAGCGAGCGTCAACGGAGAGTTTAGGAGGGAGAAGGATATAGACAGACAAAGAGATGGTGGAGAAAGAAATAAGGTAGGGAAAAGACGAGAAGGGGTGGGGGTGGGTGATGTGACAGAATGAACTGACAAAGCTGTGTCTGATCCTGAACATTCCAGCCCTCTTTTGCAAACACCAGTGTAATCAACGGTAAATAATGATTCAGGCATGTACGGGCCGTGAGCAGAGATGGAAACGTCAATGAAAGTAGCTTCAGAAACATGATTGTGCGGGACTGTTTTGCCCATGTGGATAATATAAGCATTTGAAAGTGCAGCTCGGATGTTTGCTATGGGTAAACTTGGCTCTTTTGTACCCTTTGATTCTATACAACAAGCAGTTTTAGATGAGAAGTATGAGGCCTTGCATTACCATGTTGAGCCCTCCCATCCTCCCTCTTTGCAATAAATATTGACAAAGAACGTGAGCCATCGCCCCGTCACAGGTTGTTAAAAGCAAAGTTTACTGTGTGTTTGCCGTCTGTGAGCGTACAGTAATGTGTGTGCGGGGCATGTGTGTGTATTTGCATGTGCATTAGCATATCACTGTTTACTCCAGAAGTTACTGTGAAGCGCCCGTTTCTCCTTGGGGAGAGCTGCTTGGCAAACACCTCGGAGTAAACAAGACAACCAGTGACAATATGCTAATGGAGCGATTCATTATTCCCCTCCAAACAAGCTCCGCCTCGCCAAAGACACCTCAGATCTCCAACATCTCCATCCCATCTTGCATTTAGGATCCACCCGCAACAATGCTGCTGCTCCACCCCTCCCGCCGCTGCCTGATTGATATCTCATCAAGCGCTCCACTTTTCCTGCAAGCGGCCCATCAATCACGTGGCCCGACAACGTTTCACTTTTGACCGTATCAATCTTCTGAGATTGCACGGAGGTGATGTTCTTTAAACGTGGGGCAAGATAAAGTTGTTCTCCTTTAAAATGGTGCATGGATAGATGCTAAACTTGTCAGAGATGCCCCTCCATATACGGATCGTCCCAGGCAGCTGTACACTCTGTGTTCTGATGCACAATCAGCTTCCATTTCTTGATGAAGATGTTCCAGGCTGCACTGTACCGCTCAATAGAGAAGGGTAGGACAGCAATAAGGTTGCCTCCTAATTGAATTGGACAATGGATTGGATTTATTAACTCCACAAATATTTACTTTGTTTGCCTGTGGCCCATACTCATTACTCCGCGATTGGATTTCTCCTCCTACACATTTACTGTTGTAAGTTAATAACAGCATTGCTTTGCATGGTTCCACAAGCCACTGAGAACCAAGGATGCAGAGAGGGAAACACGCCTGGCTCTATAACAGAAGCTCACATCGATTTACCAACAGGAAAATATAGACTAACTGTGGAAGTGTAAACACGGATGTGTGACTAAGCTTACTGCCGAGCAGTATTTGTACTCTACGTTCAAATTACCCTCAAAATGTCAATGTGTTTCCTCTTGCTATAAATAGTGTCAAAGTTAGATTTCAGTCTGTAAATAACATGTGCTGTTGATCTATGACCGTGCAAAAGGGTGGACATAACATTCGCCAAAATATTAAACAATACCAGTGCTTCTGAAACAGAGGGGAGAAAAGAAACTCATTTCATATTCATTTAAAGCTGCAGCCTGGTTGCTCCCTTCTCCTGTTGACTGTTGTGGGCGCTACGATGCTTCTGAGCTCTGTATATTTGGCTTCTTGAGATGCCTCCTTTCATAAACTAAGTTTTACAAATTGCTTTATTTTGACACATGGCACTAAAACAACTGTTTATTTACATGATCACTCGGATTTGAAAGTCCAGAAGTACACATTCCTGAATGCGCATTATGCCTCTGGATAAATCTGTTGGAATAAAATGTATTATTATTACAAAAAAAAAAAAAAAAAAAAAAAAGCTTTGTAAGAGCATTGTGTGATTTTTGAGAAATCGTGCTGTGCAACTCAAAATAGTGATTAACCCGGATATGAAGAGTCCGGAGGGAGACAAAAATATATATATCTCAGGTGATGCTCACCATATAACAAAGAATACTTCCAAGCATTTCCAGCTCCTGAGACACAACTCATAATTCATCAGAGCACTGGGGTAATTTATTTCCCTTCGTTTTAATATGTTACAGACGAGTGGTCGTGTGTCTTTTCTGCCGTTGGGAGCTTTACAACGCAGAGGCCGGGCGTGTAGCGGGGACCGCCGCTGCATGCCGTACTGCCAGTACCTGTGGTGCCTTTCATGGTTCATAGCCCTCTAATTTCAACGGGAAGTTGCACATATTTCATGGATACATCCCTGCTAGAGAGGGGAGGGAGGTATGGATGAGAGTGTGGGGGGGGGCTTACCCAGTAGGAGGCTGATGATGGACTGTATCTCTTCTCTATGTGCATTGCAGACCCTCCACTTTACAACAGAAGCTTCTGGATCATTTGGTCCTACCGCGTGCTGCTCTAAAAGCTGATACGTTTGATATCACCTAGGTCTGGCTAGTCCACACAGCATTCCGCAAAAAAAGTGCTCTGGTTTATGGCAATACTTTAAACCAATCATAATCGTCTTGGGTGAACGCAAAACAACCTCAGGAAGGAACTTGTTTTGGTGGAAACATGTGCATGTAGGTAGGCGATCTCTGCAATTATGTTGATTGACTTTGATCAGAATTTTACTCAAAAAAAAAAAAAGATTATAATTTGATCATCGGTTCTAGCTCGGAGGATGTTTCCTGAATCGACCTGAGTTTAGAATGCCTACACAAACATGCAGAACGTGGGGAACATCTGGCCGAAGATGAGGGACTTCGGTGGAACCTCCGGCAGCAGTGTAACTGAAACGCCGTCGATACTGACTAGATGTCCCCTGACCAAGTTTAATTAGACAGTGTTGGAAGACATAGTGTCAAGTTCATGCTGATCAAAGGGTGTCACCATCTCTCACTGGAAAATTCACAACTTGGACCCAAAAAAGTCCTTTTTTACTCTCTGTAACTCTACCGGAGGTCCTTTCACTTTTACATCCATTCCAACTGTTCTTTAACCCCTGTGTTGTCTTCCTGTCAAAATTGAAAATCACCTCTATCGTTTTTAATTATTCAATGTTTGTAACTTTTTCTTATGTTTTTGTCCCTTTTTTCATTCAACTTAATAACACGTTTTACAGTTATTTTTTGGACTTTATGGTGAATAAACCTCATTTATAGGAAAGTATAGCTAATGTTTGAGTTAGAAAAGCAGAAATTAGAAATTATTTAGACTAAAATTAAAGGAATGTATGTTGATGGATAATCACAGACTGGAATATGTCAACTTTTACTCAATACTATTTCAAAACAACCTTGAAATGCTATAAAATTTAATAAGACAACCCAAATTTAAAAAACAAAGAGATTTGTACTTGCCAAAGAGCATTGTGGGAAATCAATCATGTTATTTTGGGAATTAATACGAACACTAACATAGGAAAACGGGTAAATTTGACCCGAGGACAACATGAGGGTTAAACAATTTACCCCCGCACTTTCCATGTCGGTGCCCTCTGTCCCTCATACTTCAAACACGTCTGAATTGGGTTGAACTAATTATTGACAGACTCATTGATACAGGAATAAAATATATCATACAAATATATACAGGAGAAAACTCATCAAAAGGCAATAATTAAGATCAGTGTATATAATGGAATAATGGCATTAAAATGTGCCACAGTCCACCAAATTTGGGCTATTACGGCTAGGAATTTCTCAGAGAGAAACCCTCTACACTACCCCCAAATGTAGGCTCCTTGGAATCCGCAATTTAGTGAGACAAATGGTAGAGGATCTTTTCAATGAAAAACCATCTTCTGGACAATCTGCCCCACTCACTTCGGCAGCACAAAGTTTGACAGCAATGCTAGCACCAGATTTAATTAGTCAGTAGAAGGATGTGATTGGAAATTAAGACAAAAAAAATATCTAAAATGTGCCTACTCCAAGGCCTCGTTTTGCACTGATGGCTCCAGAAACCTACTGCACCAGCCACACACGTAGGTCAGGCCACACTCCTCAGAATAACAGCAAAACATGGAACAAATAATCTTACCTGTAAGCAGGTTTGACAAAAAAGGACGCGCTCTGCTATCCCCAAAAAATATTCCAAAGAAGCTTGTTTCTCCAGTCTTCCCCTTTAGTGTTACTTTAAAACCAGCTTCAGTTAGGAGAGCTGACTCAATCAACAGCTAACACCCACCAGGTGTGCCAGCTGGTTGCTAAGTAACATCAATCAGAATAACGATGTCACAGGTCCAGACTTGCGTGGAGTAAGTTTCACATTATTTAGCCCAGGGGTCTTCAACGTTTTTTAAAGCAAGGACCCCTTAACTTGAACCGAGACCAAGCAGGGACCCCCCCACTGCATATATTGTATAAAATGAAGGACCTTTTTTTTGCATAAGCTATTAAAATTATAAGTGTTGGCATGGTATTTTTAAATCATGTTTTAATGTTAAGCATATGTGAAACAGTGACTCCTTAAAACCTTAACTGTATCTGTGGATGCAGGAAGAAGGTGCATCTCTCTTAGTGGCAACTTTGCCTATAGGCCGGTATCAATTGTGTTTTTTGTTGTCGTTTTTTATACACAAATAAGCTGATTTCTATTTGCTAATAATATGTTGGATTCCTGGTAAGATTCCCCTGCCCTGCAGCAACCCTGAGGACTGCCCTAGAAGATCTGATTTGAAAGATATTATATTATATTTACTTCCAGCATGTAGAAGGCAAATGCTTCTACACTGTGTACTGTGATGAAGCCTGCAACAGCTAACTTCCGTGTATCATTAGCTCATTTATATTTTCTGTAGTAGGAAAAAAAAAAAGTTTTCAATTCTCCATTCTAAACTGTGACTTGTTTCATACAACACAACTGGCCACCTCGTGGAAATAGATTCCTCTTTGCAAGGTGCATCAATTGAACGGCATATTTTACACATGTGATGTTACCAGTTTCACTGTCTCATCCCCCAGGTGTGTTGGAGGAGGGACCCCGAGTGTTATCCCAGCTGCTTGCATTGCCTCTCCTCGGGGCTATAATAATGTTCTGGATTCTAATCAATACTCGACGCCTCAAGAAGAATAGATCATGGAGCTACAGCTGGACTCCACCTCACTGTCCATCCCCCTGCTACTTCTGAGTCAGCATCCTCTTCCTCCAGAGGATAAAAACACAACAACACAACAGCGCAGACATACACATATACACACACAGAGTTAGAGAGAAGCTGAACTTTGAACCCTGACATTTGGCCCCCCGACCCATCTGTCTGATGGCCTATCGATTACGTCTGGGCTCGCCTGGGTAATTGTTGCCTCGTAATTACTTTGCACGTTGTGTTGTGGATCCACACCACGGCATTTTGTCGGAATATTGCACGAGAGCACTCGAGACCACAGGACGCAAGTCTCGCCTCATTTCAGGAGATTACACCACGCACTGGATGGACAATTGCAGACAGAGTTCTTGTTGCTGGAAAGGAAAATAATTGCTTTCCCCAGAAATGGTAATATTTCAGATTGGAGGGAGGAGCTGAAATAAAGACAGCCCAAAGTAATCAGGCACATGTCTTGCTTTTCTTAAAAGACTCCTTTGAGAGGGAGTTCAGGCATCTCATACGGTGCACTGAGAGGATGCCTCCTACTGTCCAATTTCCTGGCCTCATTGCCTGGGTAACCATGAGGAAATGAGAAGCCAACCTCTCTTTGGTTTGGCGGGAGTCATGGGTGGCGGTTCAGTAGAGTGGTCACTTGTTTTGGTCGGATTTGAAGGTCTTTTAGAAGAAAGTTTGATAAGATGATATGACATGAATAGCATTTTCAATATTTACATAATGTCTGCATGGCAATGAAAAAAACGTCCAAAAACAGGGACTTGTCCATTCCCCTCAGTGCATCAGAAAGACTTCTAGATGATGCTGGACCTGTTGCCGTGGTATTAAAAATGAAAGAAAGGATCTCTGTTTGTCATTGAGACATCCATGAAATATCTCAAAATCGCCTCGGCAAATTGAGTTTGTTGTGTATACAAGTACCTGCCAGATTTAATATTGAATGGATGATCCAAAATGGATTTTTGATCCCAGGAAAATGAGGGAAGATGTCTGTAACAACAAAAAACTGGGAAACAGAAAAAAGAAAGAAAAAAAATCCATAACCCTCTCAAGCTAAAATCCTGCTCCCGGGTGCAGAATATATTATTCTCTCCCCTTGCTCTGTCTTTTTCCCTTTTTACGAGTTGTTTTCATGTAAAGGAAAACCTATAGGCTTGACCTGTGCGTCAGTTTGCCTTTGGCGATTCCACAGACTGCAAGTTTTCAATGCTCGATCCTCGGGGAGGGATCCAAGTCAAACCCTATAAATATTTCAAGACTATTTCTTTGCTCCCTAGACCTCTTACTAACACACTTCCCTCTGCTGGCAAACAAACTCCTGCCTGTTTACACTCGCCACTTACTTGTCATTGCTTTAAATTCAGCCTTGTGCGGTGGCTTAATGAGGCCGATACTACCAAATTGCATGTTTAAATGTTTTGCCAACAACCAGACCCTCTCACTCAAAGGATTCATGGATGCCGATCAATATTTTTTGAGTCTAAAGGGTTTTTCACGAAGGAGGAAAAAAAAAAAAACACACACATATGCTTCAAACTGATTCCATGCTTTTACTCCCCTCATGTGTGAATTACAGATTCACATGTTGAGAAAAGAATCCTGTAAAAATGAAATGTTGAAGCGTCGGGAGTCTTTAGAGATACGTCTCGACATCTGGTCGCCATCTGAAGGAACCTGGTGCAAGGCCAGGGATACTCCAAAAAAATGAAAATGACTTTATTATGATGGAGTTATCACTGTGCTGACTGGGTAGTTGGAACAGTGTCATAAATGAATAAGTTAAAACTTGTGAACAAAAGGTAAGAATTGTGGCTATTCCACCCATAATCCTTGTAATGTGTTGTAAAAGCTGCACTCGTCTTTTTTGTTAGTGGGTCAAAACTGACCCGTGAACTCAGCCCACACAAACCATAATTATCATCCAGTATTGTTATCCACCTCATAGCTAACTAATCATTGTTGTGTTGTGTGGTGGAGCCCAAATTTGATCCACAAAGCAACCGACAACTCATGCAACAGACGATATTCTGTGCTGGGTCATATTTGACCCGTAACACCATATTTGTTACTTCCTCTTTTTTGTGGAAACATTTAGAATTTTACTAATTGTTTGATGTGTTAGAATACATGTTTCTGACGATATCATGAAGCCTTGTTCCAATACAAAAAAAGTAACTGTTAATTTTTACATACCTAAACTTGAAAACGGGTCAAACTTGACAATAACACTATATAAGCGTTTAGGTATATGGAGTGGGACATTAATGTGTAAAGTCCAGATCAAGCCAAAATAAAGGCAAAAACATGTCATGCACTTCTACCTACAGCACTCCTCTCCCCTGCTTATAATATAAAGTGACATTATTTGTTCACATAAAAACGAGTGCTGTTCAAAAATATGGTATTTTTATCAAGGCTCTTAAACTCTTTGAAGTGATAAAAAAAATGCTCTTAGAGGGAAAAAATACAACAGTCGGTGGCTTAACAGTTTTAATTGTTGCTTAAAACAAAGGGATAGAGGCGGCATAAGAGGATCAGTGTGACAAACAGTCCCAGCGGCCCCTCTATCATACACAATACTCCAGCTGTAATAAAGGCGAGAACAAAAAAAGCATTGGAAAACTTCCAGGAATCCATTTTAACATCAGCACCGGGTGAATCAAAGATTTAGGATAGATCAGGTCCTCGTGAAGCCAATGACTGCACCGAGGGCGGCATCCTTAGTATGCAACCTGATTAAAATGAGATCCGGTACTGAGTTTTTTTAATAACATTGTCTCCAAGCTGCCTCGAATCCACGTTTAAAAGGATGATGGATAACAAGCTTCCTCTTCGAGCAGCTGACTAATTGTCAAGCTCATTATTTTGTTGTTGCTGGGTAAAATAACCTCATAGCTCCAGAAGATCTGGCTTCAAATCTGAAGTATTTCTTTGAAAAGATCAAATATTCATGACTGGATAAAAATCCATCAAAGGAGTAAAGAAATGATTGACAGTGACCAAAGAACCCACTAACTCTCATCAAATTCAAATGTTGTTGCATCCTGATTGGTGCATGAAATATGTGTGACATCATCTAGTTTCAAAAGAAGCCCCACATACTTTCAAACAGTGAGCAAGGTGCAGAGAAAACAAGGAAAGAAACACAGAAATCCTTCGTGTGGAAGATAGAAAACTGTCCAGAATGTGTTTATAATGTAGGATCCCATTCGTCACACCAGGAGCAGGAGTTTAAATGCCATGGGGCATTTAAACTCTAAATCAAATTCTGAGGGTTAGCTCTGAAAAGTACTTGGAAACACAAGGTTTTAACTGTGATTTGTTTGTGAACAGCAAGCAAATGGCAGGGAAAGTGGTCCAAATGGCTTACATAGTCCTGAGCGACGTCTTTGATGTAAATTTGGTGTATGTGTTAAGCCTATTGACAAGTGGAAAGGATGTTTGGGATGGATGGCCCACTAAGTTGTGTTTTAGTGCTACTGTAAACAGGATTAGCATTGGCAGGTAGCAGACTACGAGGGACACAAACAGCTCCTCGCTCCGTAGGGAATGGACTCATGCAAATACCAGCTAATGAACTCGGCTGTTTGTTACAAGGGAAAGAGATGAGCTAGGAGAGAAGAAGAAGAAAAAAAAAAGTTGAGGGACAAGCGAATGCGCACAAAATTGATTAGCTTGGAAAATGTCCAGCGGCTCAGTTTTAACGGCTTATGGAGGATTTCCAAGCCTACACGAGCACAGAGCATCATTTCAGGGCTCTGCCTTTTGTCTTTGCGCATCAAGTTAACGGCGAGGCAGTTGATCTACTGTATCCACGTTGAGATCAGAAGGTGCTGCATCAAACTGTCGCATCTAAAGATGGGACTATATTGGGCCGTCTAAATCAGTCCTGTACACAGAGCCCAAACAATGAGGCCAGGAGAAAAATAGACGCCACCTGGCAGTTTGAAAGAAGGACAGCCGTTTCCCGCTGTAATCCATTCAGCGTAATCACCTGGGGGCTGCGAGAGAAGCATTGCACACCCCTCCCTCCGCTCCCTAAACACCATTCAGCGGCGACACGGTGATGGAGTGCAGGGTGAGGAGAAAGCCAAGTGTCCATTTTAGAGATGATCAACCATCGTGTTTGTACAACCGGTGTTCTTTTCTTTTTTCTTTTTGTTTTCTGGTGTCAATGAACTCTTCTTTTTCACTCTGGCGTCTCTCTTTCTGGTACAGTTCCTCAACTACCTAAGCGTGAGAACAAACTGATACAGTTTTCCACCCTTGCCCACATACACACACACACACACGTTACCCACTAAATATTTGGTGTCACCTATTGAGGAGAGGAGCTTCTGTAAATCGTGTGTCTGTGGGGAGAGATCGAAAGCAATTACCATTAGATGGTGACTATCGTGAGCCGAGTGTGCGTTACCCTGGCGGCTGACTCTCAGTGTTCCCTCTCTGCTTACTCTGTGTGCATGCAATTTACCCGGCGGATCAATAGCTAAAAGGGAGATAGCAGGCCTTGCTACTCCCTTCAAATGCCTCTCAGGACAAGCCATCGGGTCTGCACAGAGAGCAAATGTCAAAAACGTCTCGCCGTCTGCAAAAACATGCCTGAGAAATAGTTTCTTGTAAAACATTATTGATACACTTTAACCCAACATTTCCATCTTTGCACGCAGCAGCAAAGTCAATTCTCATTTGGAAAAGGTGGCATCGGCGGCAGCGGGGATCGGGGGGGGGGTGATGGGAGGTCAGCAAAGGCCAGGCTGGAGGGGTCACAAGGTCAGAAGTCAGGGATTGGTCCAAGGCCAAGGTGGCAGCAGGGGATCTGTGCAGGGGGCCTTCGTCTCCACCGTGGCCTTGGCCAGGATCAATACCATTAGAGAATCTGTCTGATCCATCACTCCCCTCCCTCCTGCTGTCTCTTTCCTTCTCCCCCCCGCCCCCCTGCCCCCCTGCCCCCCAGTATAAGCTCTCAGTGGCCATTATATCTCCTATTTTCACTTCCTTTTTCTTACCTCAGCCCTATTCACTCTTTAGTGGATGCATTTATTCGGTTGTCGCCTCGCTCCCCTTTCCTTTTTTTCCCCCCGCCGACTCTTATGAAGGAGCGGGTCTCATCTTGATACTGACTCCCGTCTCCCGTGCAGAACCTCACGACTCCCTGGCCCCCGCTGAAAAAACGGACAGGCGACGATAACTTGGGCCACATATTGTTTGAACAGCATTTTATTAAGCCGAGCGCTCTCTTTAATATTTACATTGGTGCATCGGAGGCTTCAGAAAATGCTTTAGGCAATTACACACATGACCAAGTCGATAGCCACAGAAACAGCAAAAAAGCCTTTATCACGCCGCCAGGAGAGTATTGCCAATTTCGCGGCCTGGCCGTTGATGTAGTTTGCATTTCAATTAAAAGAAGGGCTGCAATACTGGTCCTTTATTCAAAGTCAATGTCGTAAGAAGGATCCACAAAATTCCGCCAGAATAGGGTATTTTGTGTATAGTGTAATAATGCGGGGACATCACACAAGCTTGTGTTTGGACTCATAATGCAGGGTTGCAGTATTTCTAAGGGAATGGATGTTCACAGCTGAATAGTTAAGTTTTGACCATGCTGTAAAAGGAGATGATTGAAGCATGTGGATACATTGTTAAAGACTTTGGTGGTGAGTTCATGACCCTGGATACATTTAAAAAAAAGGTATGGTGGCCCATATGAAAATATGACTCATTTGCCGTTCTGAAAAATTACAGCTGAAGTTCTGCAGTTGCCTCCTAAGTCTTGTTTCAAAATAAATTTCTCAAATTGTGTCTTATTTTTTATTGTAATCCAGCAATCTGACTTCTTTCAAGATAATGATGCTCATTTCTATTTGAAAAATCTTCAAACAATTAGATTTGCAAATGAAAAAGAAAGACAGTGAACACCTATTTTACTAAACACAAGTCTTCAAGAGCTTAAAAAGATGGAGATTTTTAATGGGAACCAATTTATAGCATCTAAATCAAGCTAACTATAACTTAAAGGTCCATCCAATGCAACACACAGACCATTCCTTCCTTTGATTGCAACAGAAGACCAACTTAAAAGCAAAACACTTCACCCTAAACACACATTTTCACATCAGCCTCTTCAAATTCAAATCAAAACTGCTTCTGCATCGGCAGTATGTGTGTGCGCTTTTTTCACTGCTCAATCTCTCCTTGTGTTTTGCATTGTTAGTGGCAGCTGTGCCGAAAATGACCCCCTGGATTTCAAAAGCCTTGGTGGCTTGGCCGCCCAAGAAACAAACAGATGAACAAAAGCAACAGAGAAGGGTTGGCAATCAAGGGATTCTAATAAGGTATATGAGGTTGAGCACGGAAGCGAGGTTTGCTTTGAAGTGCTCCCAGCCCTATCTGTGTACCCTCCTCCGTGGTCTCGCCTGCACAAGCGCCCATCAACAGACAGGCAAGGCAGCGAGTGTGTATGCTTGGAGGATCATAGGTGGCTTTGATAATCACTCCCATACTCCTAAAACAAATGCAATTACTAAGTTAATTGTGTTCAAAGTGGAGGCTGGCAGTGGAAGGAGAAGTCAGCAATCATGACTGTGCTGACGGTGCAGCGAGCGTGGAGAGTAATGGATGCATGCCGGGCAAATACCGGGGGGTGGGGGGGCAGTGATTACAGAAGGGGTTTAAAGGGTGGAGGGGACCGAGAGGGGTTTGAGGGAAAGTGAGCGAGGGGGTTTGATGAGTGGTTGGGTGTGCGGGTGACATAGCGCTGAGGGATGTGGGGCTGAGCACCACCCGGCTTGACCTGCCATTTATCAGAGGATAAACAGGGGGTCACCTGACCGCGATCGCCGCTGCACCATTGGCCGGCAGGGCTGTTTAGTATGCAGGTGCCATTGCACGGCCAGCGCTCGCCATGCACACAGAGCCATGGTCAGAGGAGGGAAGGGTGGGTGTGTGTACGTGCGTGAGTGTGGGGTCAGAAAGTTGTGTATTTTCTAACTCTAGGGTACTCTTCCTTTGCTTTACTCTCTTCTTACTCCATTTCTTTTCTCACTCCAGGGACAGAAAAGAGAAAGGGAGGGAGGAAGGGAGGGAGGGAGGGAGGGAGGGAGGGAAGGGGTTGGAGGGGTGACAACAGATGTGCTCCCTCCTTCAGAGAGCTGCTTGTTTGATGGTGACAGTGGAGCGTATCATGTAGCCTGAGGTGCTAACAGTAAATATTACAATACCACAAGATGCTCACTGCAAACACCATTTTTTGCTCTCTGCCAGTCAATTTCTCCTTTTTTTACCCCTGTGGTGCAGCTATGTTGATGAAACCAAGAGTGTGTACACACACACACACACACACACACACACACACACACGCACACACACGTGTATATAACATGAGTGTGCAAGGCCAAAATATTCTCAGATATGACATTAAACCATGAACCTCTTTCAAACACATTACGGTCAACTTAAGTCATGATGGAACCGAAAATAAATCAACAAGGCGCCGTCAGCGAGAAAAAAATGGCACTTTAAAAGGGCTTTCTGCAGAATAATAGGCGAGCCCAGGATTCACGGGATTGCATTTGGCTTCCTGTGGTGCTGGGGTGTCTTTGGCTCGCTCAGTCATTTCAGACAGAGCAGTGGTGCCGTCCCACCCTGGGCGCTGTACAGATGGGCTCATGTGTGGAGAAATGAGCCGCGAGCAATCATTCTCTCCTTCTCTTTCTTCCCCCCCTCCATCGCTCTCTGTGTTTGTCGACTTCTCCTTGCTTTCTGTTTACCTCTTTCTGCTGCCCCTCCCCTTGCTCCCTTCTTTCTCATCTCTGCCCTTTCATCTTCTCTACCTCTCATTATCTGCCCCTACCCTTTATGCATCTTTTTCCTCCATCCCTTTCTTCTCCCAGCCTCCATCTCTGTTCCTTCCCTCCCTCTGTTTCTATCCCCCCCACCCCCACCTCTTATATCCCCTATCCCCCTGTGGTGACTGTGTCCTGGGGCTGCAGAGTCTCATGTCTGTGCAGCGGCAGTAGGGGAACTCGGCGGGAGGCCCGGCGAAACGAGCTTACCGAGACGCAGGAGCCCATCTCAGGCTTGTGCTACCGGAAAATCTGCCCGTTCACGCTCTGACGAGCATGCCAGACGCGCTGATGGAGGGTGCGGGATGGGGAGATGTTGCAGAAGGAACACGCACCCCTTTGCTTTTGTTTTGGCAGAGTCTTTCATCATAGTAGCTACAGTAGAGTCAGGGTGTTTGTTTGAAAACCTGCACAGTGAGCTCCCTCATATCTTTTCTTCACCCAGATTGACCTGGAGTTCCTTTGTTTTTAAAGACCTAACTTTAGAGAAATTACTTCTTTAAGAAACACTACATATATTAGGCAGCTTGTCAAATATCTAAGTAAAGATAAGCACATTGAAGATGATGTGATGAAGCTTGACAGTTACGCAGACTTAAACCGTCCATTTGATGAAATGCAAAACAAAAATTAAAAAGTCTACTTCATACACGTTACATACATCTTCCTCAGAGAGTAGTTTAAACAAAGGGCTTCATTTCTTACTTATTATAGGCTTGAGGAGGTAATATTAAGAGTGACAACGTTAGCGAGTAGAATAAAAAGGAGTATGAAAAACCTAAAACCCGGGTCAAAAGGTTGGTTGGGGTGGTGAATGGCTCAAAAAACTAAAATGAATGAAATGCCCGCGCTCTGCTAACACTCCCACCCAGCTGGGTCGGAACGTTGCAGCACAGTAAACATATCGGAGCATAAGCAGACGGGCGGGCTTTCATATTCGCAGTTGGATCAAGCCTTTTTTTGCCCTGCACCTCACTGGTGGTGATGTGCACTACCGCTCTACCGCCGATCTAAATCGGTCAAACAACACAGGACATTCACCCAAGAGACCGGGTTTGTGTCCCGTTCTTGTCCCACGTGTCACTGAAATGTACATTTTGTAACCCCTCTCACAAACTTTTGTACCCGTCTTGTGTAGCATGTCAGTTTGACGTACGTCCCGACCCAGAGCTTTAAAGTCGTGACACCAAGTGTCCCGACCAAGTGTGTCTAAATACGAGGCTAAATGGCCCCTGACCAAGCCTTGCTTTTTGAATCACTGGGAGTGGAAATGCTCAATCATCTTCCTTCTTTTATTCTTCCTCTGGCAATAGATTTACGCTTTGTCACCGCAGTGATCTTTTCCAAATGTTGAAGATCTACGGTAAGTCTATGGCAGAATTCTTTATTTCCTTGGTCTCGTCTCGTGCGATGACACGTCCGGCATCTGAATTAATTGCACCCGACAGCGGTTCGGTGAGTTGCCAAAGGCCGCGGGGGGTCAGCCGGTTAGAGTTTCCCTCGAGGACATTGGAGCGCTGTCAGCATTCTGCGCTCTCGTCCCTCCAACAGGCTGCATTCACATGCATCCTCTAGTTTGAATTACTACTAACTCTTTTTGAGGAAGCAAGCAATAAATAGCAAGCAATAAAAGAAAAAGAAGGGAAAAAAGGACTTATTTGGATCTTCCAGAGAGCTTTGTGTTACTGGGAAGAAGATTAAAAACTGTATTGATTAGGCGATGGGTAATTAGTATGGTCAGCAAATGTGAATTGAAGGAGGATTGTTTTAACATAATGATGTGATTCTTGCTTTCCCTACGGGTCATTATCCAAGATTCTCCTCCACCTTTTGTTTGCTCCATGTTTGTTTGTGTGTATTTGTGCTGACTTTGCCAAATGAGAGCCACATGTTTGTACTGTACATCTCTGCGAGGACTTTGGTTGACATACATTCCCTTAGCCTCACCCTAATCAGAATTATTACAAGGCCGGGGTACGCTTGAAATGAATAGTTCTTAGAAAAAGTGCAAGGTATCTGTGAATGTTGTATATCTGAAAGTGTGTGAAGAGGGGGTTTCAGACGCTGTTTCAAATAAATTGTCCACTAGAAGAAAAAGTACACTACAATCCTGACTTTTACCTAATACAAGATGTTGTTTTAACTGGCAACTTGAAGCATCTCATGCATGTATATGATGTCCATTTCTACTTACTAAACAAGATTTCAAACATGATCCAAAAGATGTGAAAACTAGACCAAATCTTTGCAAAAATCTTCTCACTTTCCAAGGTCTGAACCTCGCACTGGTAGAAATACTCCCACACATTGCACAGCCCTGCTCCTACATGGTCTCACTTCACTACCTCGCTTCATTAAATCACACCCTCTTACCCTTCAGCTTACAACACCGTCACCCTTTTCACTTTTATTCCAGCCTACGGTGCTTTTACAGTTGAGACTTCACCTCTCCTGTTCTATTGTCCTGCTCTGTCTTGTTGTATTATGCTTTATTCTACTCGACTAGCTTCCCCTGCCCGGCTCTATCACGTACCGTTAGCCTTTCCTATTATATATCTTATTGTCTCCTCTTTTACTCGCTATCCCAGCTGATTCTAGTAATTCTACTCCAGTTGGAGTTAAGTTCTGTCAGCCTTGGTTAGATGCTACCACATACAGTATTTGCCAGGAGGGGTAGGATAAAAGAAAAGGAGGTGAAGGTTTGGGCTACAGTTTGTCCTTCCACACGAACTCCGTCCCCACCCCCATCTTCCCTATCTGGAAAATTCAATAGACTAACCTTAAGAATTTAATTGATGCTGCCATCGGGATTACAAAAGGGCCGGCCGGCGCAGGCCGGGGACAGCTGATTAGCAGCAGGGGTAATTGTTAATTGATTGATGTATTTCCGTACCTCTCCCCCTTCTATGGGTCTTTTAAAGAGTGTTTTGTTTGCTACAGCGGCATTGCCAGAGTAGCCGGACAGCGCATTACCATACATCTCCTTCCTTCTTTTATTTGTATGCTAAGACAAAAGGCGGCTAAGTGTGGTGGGTTTAAGGTCACTGATATGTGCGTAAAGGGCAGCGATTCCCAGTTCTAGTTGACATGCTCAAAGGGGATTGACAATCCGCTGCCACGGTGTCAGACATCGATTCTGTCTGTTGTTTTATTAAGTTATCCTAATTCTGCTAACCTGCGGTTTCTATTGTCAGACATGAGCGCAGACATTTAAAAAGGAACAACAAAAATGATTCAGCGGATAAACGGAGTTCTTTGATAGCGAGTAAAAATGAGAAGGAAGACAGGAACACAGTGTGCATGTGTAAAATGGAGGCTTTTGGGGTTACACAATCCTTATTGGTTTCAGCAAACAGAAACAATCTCTCCATTATCCCCTCTTTTCTCTGAGTACAAGGCGCTGTTTTATTCCGGCCCCTTAGTGTGAAAACCCGGGGCTGTAACTGTCCGAACGGCGACTACGAAGCTTCCGCTGCAGCTATTTCTGCTCACACTTGTCCAAGCCAACACCAAACCGACTGCCAATCCCCCCCCCCCCCCCCCCCCCCCCCCCCCCCCCCCCCCCCCCCCCCGGCTCTGGCACAGCACAGGTCTGACCATCAAGCAATTACACAGGAACTTGGCAATCAGGAGGAAATCCAGTCATTAAAAGGGCTTGACACTGGCAGAGGGTCCCCGTTGGTGGCGAGCCGAGGCGCCCCTGCACCCCGTGTTGAATGGGACCACTGCAGGGACTTGTATTGTAGGGTTTCATATACCAAAGCTTTGGGAGGGATTGAGGGAGTTTTTGTCAGTGTGTACATGAACACCCAGCTGTTCACAAACACACACTCTCTCCCTCTCCGACCAGATGTTCTCATTCACACACCAGGCTTCCACAGCAGGATACCATGTCATCGCTGTAGGGTAAAAACCTTCTACTTTTAAAATGTCAACTTTTCACCAACTCTGAGAAACAGCCTCGGTTTGAGAGTGACGACAGCACGTTTTCCACGTAGCTCAATTGGCTTTGAAAAAGACCTTTGAGAGTTTTCTCTCAAAGCCTCGTCAACTGTTGCAAAAATGGAAAACCGGGCGAAATCGCACTTGTGAGGCTTTTGCACGATGACAGCAGTGATGTGGAGGCGAGCGCCGCGCCCATTCCCAAGGTTACAGGCTATTGACTGCAGCAGACATAAACAGTATTGGATTAGAAGTAGCACTGGTTGAGGTTTCAACACATTGATTGGGCTTCTCATCAAGGTTTCCTGGAGCAAAGGCAAGGCCAGCACCTTTTGGTTCAACACCAAAGTGTGTTTGGTATGCACAGTATGGCTAATGTACCGCAGAGTATCCAGTGAAATATGAATTAGTATATATTGCATATATATTTTTCAGAAAGGTAATTTGAATGTTATTTACAACTTATTGGAAGCCCTAACAGCTGTTTCTACATGTCAAGAGCATATCTGACATATTATTTATCTTTTGATCAATCACACCTCAAAACTGACAATATTGCATATTCATCTTAAGTCAATCAAAGCAGTTGTGCCCATACTTGATGCATTGGCTATTTACAACCCAAAGTATTAATCACATTACCAGGCAGAGAAAAGGCTTTGGGACAATGGTAATAGTTCTGCCAATGGCAGATATTTAACATCAAACTTAATTGTAAAATATGTGTAATATTAACTAAAGCATTGTTTATGTTATTTTTAGGCAACTTAAAGCACTTGGTCAGGGTTCCAGAAAGATTGTGGTCTTGGTTTAGTGTAGAAAAAGTCAACACTGACATAAAGCATGCACTGGGGTCTGTTGGAGTTACATATTATACTCAACTAAATCACTCAGTTTCCCTAAAATGATCCACATATCATTTACTCAGTAAAGGTTGCAATGAAAAAGTTGTACCTGTACACATTTTGCCCTCCAATGAGCTTTTTCACGGTTATGTTTGGCCAGATATCTATTACAGATAGGTATCTATCGCAGAAATGGAAAACAAGGGGCTCATTAATTATCTGTACACATGTCCTAGGATGGAGGATTCTTGTATTTTTGATGATCTTTAAAACTGCCCTCAGTTCAGGGTCTTCTCTGAAGTCTGCATGTAAAGTAAGCTGCAGTAAATATAGCTACATAAACAGAAGTATTTCAGTTTCTGTCAATGTCAGTATCAAGGGGGGGAAACAAAGTTTTAAAACTATTGTTAATAGCTAATAATCGAAGGTAGCAACCCTCTGAAATAGCCATCATGGAGGGCGAGGCAGACATGATCGGCCATCATGCACCGCTCTCTGCCGAGGCCTCGGAAAGTGCACTTAATGTTGAACTGCCATTGAACTCCTCACAATTAGTTTTGAGTTCAGCAGAGAGCTGAGCACTTTTCAGATGAAGGTATCCCTTAGAGATATTTAAACTCCCTGCGTGCCGGCGCTGCCTCCGGGAGTGCGGATGGGATGGTTATTAATGCATTATTTACACTCGCTTTCTGCTGTCTCCTATTGTGGCTTGGTTTGATTAAAAGGGATATTGCTAAGGTGGCACTTTTAGTTACTTTGTTGCGAAGGACTTTTCCTAGTTCTTTTTTGAAGTATTGCAAGTTTTGTGTATCCACCTAAAGATACTATCAGAAATGGGGTCTTTTATTAAAAGCAAGCCTACTAGCTGCACTCCATCTTCAAGTTGAACACAAATTCAATGATGGGGTCTTCATAGAGATGTCAGCAAGTTAAGTAATTGTGTTCAGGGATATACTTTAGCAGACCCAGCTAAAGTATTTTAAAGTTTTTCTTTATTTGTTCTACAAAGGAAATTCTCAGTATAATCATTCTGGAAAGGCTACAACAATGGCGTTTGTGAAAGGATGTACTTGTGAGATGTGAGTAAACGTGGTTTTCCGAAACAAACCAGAATGGCTGAGAGCCTCCTTACCCTGTAAGACCAGAGTCTACTTAGCTATTAACATTTAACATTCTCCTCAGAGCTAGGAATTTTAATTACCGTGCAAGGCACCTGGATTTTCCCGATATTACCCCGTCTCACACGAAAATCCATCTCGTCAGGCTTCAATTAATGCGTTTGTGTCAGAGCGGCATCAAACCGACCAATCAGCGTCCTGTGAGGAGCTCCTGGCAGCTACAAGCGTGGTTCAGTTCTGTGTGCTTGACAACAGCAACTGTTTGTTCAAAGCGACAATGGCGGACATGATAGACAGATGGTTTATCCAATCACTTGCCAGGGATTTTTTTGAAAGGACCTGGGCTTTCCCAAACAGTTTCAATGACAGCTTCTCAGATAGTTCCGTGTAATGTACAAATACTGCATTATTAACGTAAGTTCAGCAGAAGTGTGTAGGTATCAATAAGTAAAACATAGTTAGAGTACTAAAGCTATAGTGCGTAGTTCATGTCTCCCCATGAGGAATTCTATGTAGTGACTACAATACTGTTAGCGCATCCATGTGATACAAGCCTACCGAGATCGCTCACAGACACACACAAAATATACGCACTGAAGCTTTAAAAGTAAAAGAACTACTCACATTTTAGAAACTGGAAACAATCAAAACAGTTCTGTGAATCAACTGTGAACTCTGTTTAATTGGATCATCATTTCAGCTGGACTTGTAGGCCGTTATATTGTTGGGTAGTTTAATTTATAATTATACATTTATAATATAACATTGTTTTTCATTAACTATAGTACATGGGTTTTGTGTGCAAAATCTTATTTTTTAAAGTAACTAGTAAGTAAAGTTATCAGATGAATGTAGTGGAGTAAAAAGTACAACATTTCTCTCTGAAGTGTAGCGGAATAGAAGTAGAAAGTGGCATGGAAAGAAAGTACAAGTACCTCAAATAGCTTTAGTTAATATACTTAGTTACATTCCCCCACTCTTTATATCAGAGTCAAAAATACTAAAACCTGGGACGCTGTATCTGAAGAACAGATATATTGCAAATGTTTAAGGCATCATTTTAGACAAAATTCCCCCCTGTCACCTTGGCTATTTTTGGTAACTTATGGCATCTCTGTTTGAATTTAAAATGTAGCTCTGAAAGTTTAAATAAAGTTTGGCTGCACAGCATGAGTTCATGAGGACTTCCTGGGTTAAAGATTTAATTGGTTAATGATATAAATGGTGCTCAAACTGTGTGTTGAGGAAGCATGTTAATGAAAGAAAATGTGTTTTACTACAGTACATTAAGGAATAATAATAATACATTTTATTTATACAGCTCATTCCTTTCTTAATACTGAATATGTCTATACCTAAGCCATAACTTCATCATTAACGTAGTTTTTTACAAAGTGAATATGTGAAGAATATGCTCAGTTAAAAAGTCAAAAAAGCCACTAGGATAGTAAGCCATAAGGGTTACCCTAACTTCAGAGCTGTCTTCAAACCCGCCACCCTTCATCTCTAATTATTATTACATTCTTAATTGGACTTCAGCGCTTCACACTCATTATTTAATTGGAACATTGTCTTCTCGAGCGATGACGAAGGATGAAACGTGGGCCCTCTCGTCCCCCAACAATAATTCCCTGGCTAAATAAATAAAGTCCTCCTTATACGGGCTGGTCATGGAGGACCATGTTTTAGCAGTAGTCTAATTGAAATACATGATTCCGACAGCTTGTTTCTGCACTTAGTCGCAATGAACCATATCTTATTCGTCATTAAGTAATTATGAATACTAATGCAAATAAAGCACCTTTCAAACAGAGCTCCGCCGCTCGCTCTCCTCTCTCTGTATCTCTCCCCACGAGGAAATTAATCACTCGCTCCTCGGCGGAGGGGAAGACGGCGCAGGAAGGCAGCCAGCTGCGGGACGGTCACTTCACTCTCTCTTCTGTCGAGATATGAAAGAGAGTAGAGACATTAATGATGTCTCGGGGATTCCACTGGGGAAAGTGAAAGGACTCAAAGGGGAAAATGAGAGCACTACTTGGTTTTTTCCCTTTTTTCTCCTTCCACTGTTCCTTGTTGCTTTAATAAAAGCAAGGAAAGGAATGAGAGAGGGTAGAGGAAAAAAAAGAGGTAGTCGCTTAGAAGTCTCCCATAAAGCACAAGCCGGAGCATTTTGCAGCAATTACAGACAGATTGGGGATTTAGATATTAGTGCCCGGTGGTCCATTAGCTGGTAATTTGCCTGTCTTTTTTCTTCACTCCCCAGTAGAGGAGTGTTAGCGCAAAGATCTCTACCACTCTAATCCTGTAAATAATAGCTGCATGGAGAAGAGAGGAGAGAGCTGGTGTCTGATCGCTGAGTGACACTGAAGATAGCTGAGTGGAAGGGAAGAGACGGATGGATGGATAGGTGGGTTCACGCTACATGTACACACATAAAGTTAGTCTCTTCACACATCAGTATAATGCCAAATTAATGGTGATACCATGGGATAATTGCTTGTAATAACAAAGTATTCATCCATTTTCCGAAATAGTCTAAATCTTTGCGATACCCCACTTACATCTACAAGCACTTAAAGGATGAGAGGTTTGGGGGTGATTTCACATCTGCTTTAGTAGTTTAGTAGTAGAGTGGGGGCGACTTAAAGATGGAGATAAGCATTGAAGAACCAGTATAAAGATATCTAAGAAGAAGCTCAAAGTAAATTGTGCCCAATAAAGCAGCAGAAGAGTAATTGGCATGTCCATAAAGCCTGTTATGAGCCAGTTAGCAGTGTATTGAGAGGGGACAGTAGTTGTCCCTGTGGCCTAGCCCTGGGACATGCAAGCTCGGGGTGACATTAATCACGTTCCCCCCAGTCATCGATCGCTCGGATGATGGTTCCGCTTATCACCTTACTGGTTTCAGAAGGGGCAAAAGCCAGAGCCGTTCAGGGACATCCTCAACGTCTTTCATCCCTTTTCTCTTCTTTCTCTTTTTGTCTATTAACTGTAGCACACCTTAAATCATCTTATTCTCTCATAATAATGAGAGTCCAGTTCATTTTCCAGCCTGAGGCAAGGGAGCAAACATATAAAAAGCCGAGAACACCGTGGCCACTTGTTAAAAAACATTTTCCACTACGTTGTTTACATTATGGCTCTGCTGCATTACTATATCACTGGTGGCGTAAAGACTAGCCATCCATCTTTCTTTCCTCCTCCCCTTTTCCCACCTCTAATCTCTACGCTCTCATCTCTCTTTGTGAGGGGAAGAAGGTTAGCCGAAAATCTCCACAGATCAATTCGGATGGGGGACCTGCCCTTCAGAGGGAGGGAAGGAAGGGGGGAGTAGACAAAGTGATGAGAGAATAAGTGAAGCACAGGAGCAGTGGAAGTGATGAAGGGAGGGAAGTGGAGGGAGCAATCGGTGGTGGGACGGAATATAGGATGAGACGATGGGTGGAGGAGTGACTGGAGGAGAGGGCGGTGTGACGATATGATTTACATATCGGCGGAGCACCAAAGAGAGGCGAACAGACTAGCCAACCTCGCTAATAAGTCAGCACGCTAGTTGGCTAGTTTCCTGGTCTCCCCTCGTCTCTCTGCCCTAATAGGAAGTCTCCGTGGGATGAGAGGCATCTGCGCTATTAGTATCTGTCGATCTGGCCGAAGGAGGCAAACTCCGGGGACCCTCAGGATCAGTGGCCCTTTGGCGTGGGACGACTTGGCGGGCCCCCTTAAAGCCTCAAGGGAGATGGCCCTTGGAAGCTGTGAAAGCTAAAAACCTAGATCTTGGAGGATCTGTGGTCCAAGGCCTGCACAGAGAAGACAAGAAGGGATGAAGGCTGTGGAGGAAAATCTATTGTATCTGAGTTGTGTTCGAGATTCTGTAGATTTGGAACGCTTCCTCTTTTCATAAAATGTGAGTGAGTGGATAGTAAACGTTAAGTCAAGTCAATTTTATTTACATAGCCCAACATCACAAATTTGCCTTAAAGGACTTAACAATCTGCTCAGCATGTGACACCCACTTTCATTAGACGCTTGACTCAGATGAGTTACGTGATGATCATAATAATGTGATTCACATGTTTTAAGTGACAAGAGACAATCTCAAAAGGACGCGAAAAAAATAAGCAAGATCTCAGTTCACCTTGCAGTGTTTGACACATGACCTCTGATCATAGCACAGAGACAAAATAGCCTGAGGAATACCACCTTGACAGATGTCCTGCAGATCTCTGGATGTGGGCAGTGGCCATATCATTGTGTTTGCTATTGAGTTGTGGGTGATGAGGATTGATATTCTGAACCACTAAATAAGCTTGTCTCCTACTTCAAAAAAAGAGCAATTTTTAGACCTGAGTCATAATAATATGGTGCGCTGTTTGAATATAAAACCACTGTGGGAGGACCATGCTGCAGTCACAACCTTTTAGAGATATCTTTCAGACTTCTGTAGTGAATATTTTTACCCAAAAATAAATACTCGGACTAGTTATTACAGTGCAAATGCGGTCCACTACTCTCCTGCTGTGTAGATGACACCCGACAGTTTTCATATATGAACAGAGTGGCATTAAGTTAGGGATAATCATGTTCTGCTGCTAATTTAAGGTAACGACAGTATGTGAGTGCATACTGTCTCTCCCCCCCTTCCCTCCCATGCATCGGTAATGAGGCGTATGCTTATTGACTGAGGGTGGAGATATGATTATCTCTCATCCCCTCCTCCGTCCCTCTGTCTCCCCCCCTCTGTCTCTACATTCTCTTACTCTCTCCCCACCCCAGCTATTCATCAGAAGGGAATAAGGCATGTTTGTTGCATGTATATTGATTTGTGCTGATTGTAAGAAAGCAGGGAGACTCATTATGCATCAAAGACGGAGGCAGAGATGCAGAGAGGCCACCAGGGGCCAAGTGGTGTCTCTGCAGGCCTGCATGGTCCACAGGTTGGATGATCTGGTCGAGATTAATGCTTAGACGGAGGATGGGCTCTCTGAAGAGCTGGAATAATATTTGTTTCCAAGGAAATCCTGTGAACATATTCCAATACAAAATAGCCTCTTTAAAAAATACAAGTACCTCTTAAGTCAAGACACTGACACTCAGAAAAAAAGGTATACTACATGAATTGAGAGAGAGAGAGAGAGAGAGAG
>NC_048430.1:1231611-1289493 GCF_013103735.1 Etheostoma cragini
AGAGAGAGAGAGAGAGAGAGAGAGAGAAAGAGAGAGAGAGAGGGAGAGAGAGATCTACGTAAGAGTGACATAACACTGTTGTGACACATGAACCCTAAACATAACTTGTCATGACAAACCGACTGAATGACACTGACTAAAATAAGTGTTATGTCATAAATGTTTATGACTTCTTTATTATGTTTACAACATGTTCCTGACAGTGTTATGGCCCTCTTATGTAAAATACCTATATGTTAGATACCTTTAAGTAAATGTAACCCAGGATTCTGCAAATCAAAAATACAAATATCTCGAGGAGCTCAGTCAGGTGGGAAGGCATGCCCCAAATCCAAACGCCATACTGGTCCTAAGCAGGTTTTTGTGTTTGCAGTGAGTTCACACTGAAAATAAGTGACAAAAAGAGTAAACTAAGCACGCAGTATTAATAGGAAATAAGAGATGCAGAGAGCTGGATCAAAAAAAACTAAACAGTGGTGGTGAACTCTTTGAAAACAAAAACATTTGTTGCCTCTCTGTAAAGTTGAATTGGTCATATTGAATCAGTTCCAGTCAGTATAGTGTTGGTTTCTGTTCTTTTCCCTGCTAAACAAATACACTATGACACTTAGTTTGTAGAACATACTGTACTGAATTAGGACATCCCCCCCCCCCCCCATGAACATGACATCATCATTTATGCCACAGTGAAGTCAGCTGAACAAAAGCCAAAATAAATAGGCCTACTTATTGGTTGTTGAAAGTTTCAAAGTGCAGACAGTATATTTCCATGTTTTTCTGAACCTTTTGACACCTAAAGGTAGACATACCACTTGTAGCACACTATAGTCCTATAATGCATGCTTCATCTTATCAACCTGCCCCAATAACCCCCAAACTGAACACTTGAAAACTATCAAAGCGCCCAAATATCCTCTAGAAGTGCATTTGTTGCTCGTATTGTGGCTATACCAAGAGTTGGGTCACTTCCACTCGGGCTAATGAGTTTGCTGGCAGCATCGTTCTGTTGTCTAATGACATCGTTGACACCGATGCTACATATTGTGTCACGGGCCTCTGGCAATCTCTCAGCAGCTGATGTCCTCACTTTGCCACCGGGGGCACACCGCCTGGCACGGTAGTCTGATGGCTTTGGCAGGGGCTCGCGAAGTCACCCGCTGCTACTGTGGCACAGTTTGCCGGACACATCAATTTGTTCCCCCGCCATTGCGAGAGGCATTCTCTCTGGCACTGATCCAGAGCTCGCCGCTTCGGCCTCATCTGCATAGCTTTGTTATCCGGTGCTGGTTCTGAGGCAGAGAAAAGGTAGAGAGGAAAGATAGACAGAGGGATGACGAGTTGTGCCTCGCCATCTGGGCTCTGTTTCCTCAACGGCCACAAATTAAAACTCAACCTGTATAGAGAGAAGAAAGAGGGGGGGGGGTGTAGAATTGTCAAAAGGCAACAATACTTCTAATCTCTTTCTCCCTCTGTGCATTTTCAAAAGGGGGGGAGAGGAAGAAAGGCGCTTTAATAATTAGAGGGGTAGAAAGCTCAACCAGATGAAACAATGTCCCCCTCCTCTTTTTCTCCCCCTATCGTCTGTAATGACTGGAGCGCTGATGGAGAGGGCTCTTTGAGGATGACATTCAAATGCTGACATTTGAATTATGTCTGTTTATCAGAGGGAGAATGGCCCGCCCGCTTTTGTTGTGCCTCGGGTTGCAGGTACTCAAGCTGGTGGGTTTATTTTAATCGCGCACACACACACACACACACACACACACACACACACACACACACACACACACACACACACACACACACACACACACACACACACACACACAATTATGGCTCATAGGTGTCCTAAAGGGGCAATTTTAGATGGTTTTGTAAAAGTACGGGAGAGTGTAGAGACAGTGTACACTAAAAACTTTAATGGGTTTAATTTCAAGCATTTACAGCGGAAGAGCCATCAAATTGTTACAACCAACATAAAATCACTCATCGTCACTAATCCCCGACTGTATTGCCGGTTTATCTGCAAGGCTTACTTCCTTGTGAGGACAAGATCGGACACCATTCTGTGGCTAAAATGCTAAATTTCAACACAATCCATGTTAACCTTCAGAAAGCATCATGCACTTATAAGGGAGAATAAATTTGCATGGGGAAGATTTATTGTCTATCAGTAAATGGGCTGCAATGCAAAACAAAGGCCACTCCACAGTGCTGTGGACCCTCCTCGGCTGCTTGTCAAAGTTGGGATCTAAAAATCGTGACGATCCATCACGTTGGCACATGAAAAATTATGGAATTCACCCCCGAGGAAATGTATTCACGGGACATGGGTGTAAATGGCTGTTTAACAAAGGCATTCAGAAGTCAGCGGTAAACGCAGGTCTGCAAGGTGCGCAAAACCCAAAGGGAGGGGAGAAGAGAAGGAGTGGAGAAGAGGGAGAAAACAGCACCCTACAATTATCAAGCTCACCATCTGAGGGCCATTTCACGGCTGTACTCCCCCTGCATATTACATATCACAAGTGAAATACTTAAACAAGCATACATAAATACATACATACACAAGCTGCTAGGTGAGAAGTGGGAGGCAATTATCTACATCTCTCCATTAATTATTGCAAGAGAGTTTTAATTTTCTGTGGATGTGGAATGTACCTGCGAGGGCAGCGGTAGGTGGTATAAACTACAATTTGTCGATATGGACAAAGTGTGAGTCAAAATGGTTATTCTTATTTATATGTGAGCAGGCCATACCTTGGTGCATTAACCCGGGTCCATGTATAAAAATGTGGATTTTTTGTGATGTGATCATTTTACAGTTTTCACAACTTGTCACTGAACACGGCAAGTAGCAGAAGCTCCGGAAAAACTACAATCCTACTTTTCCCACAATTCAACTCAATGGTGTCTATAATTAGACTCTCCCTGCCACTTGACCCTGCACACATTTTTCAAACTTGACACCCCTAATATGCAACACAGACTTTTAAAAATTTATAGTATCCAAGTCCAAGGTGAAGTTAACCTGACGACATCACCATGACATCATCAGTTGTGTTCCCCAGACTTGGCAAAGCTCCCCCAGAGCCCCGACATTCATTATACAAACTGTTCACAAGCTGAGTTGTGCTCCCCATGACAAGAAAACAGAGCTTCAGATTTAAAATTGGTGTAGCGTCCCTTTAATAAAACAATACATTGTGAATTGCTAAGCAGTTATGCTGCAATTGTCAGTTTTCTTATTATTTTCTGATGTGTTTGTTTCACACACTGAACATGTGCAGCATGTGTAACGTTTGATGCATGTTCGTAACTGTGGTACATTGTGTTTACGGTAGAGGATGTGTTGTACTCACTCTACACACTACATTTAGCATATTTGTGCGTCATTTTGCAAGTAAGAGGAAGTTATATGTTCATGAACCAATATAAAACAAAATTCCTTCGGTGTATGCATATACATATACATTATGTCTATCCATGTGTGGTTTTCATTCCCCTGCAGTGATAGCACAGTCCCAACATTTACCATGAGAACCTGCATGCAAATCCCTCTCCCCTCCGGTGGATGAGCTGTATGATCACCATATTGGCATGTGAAAATAATATAGATTGGGAACGTGAGAGGGAGACCGAGTGGAAAATGAGATGATTGCTGAAATATGTCCTGCCCGATAAACTGAAATTGCATTTGTCTAAATGCTTGCAGGAGCCATTCCATATAAGACATCTTGATGTTGAAACTCTTTAACGTGGATTTTGATAGGTGTTGCACAGAACAATCAGGATATCCTTTGGGATGGATTTGTTATCCTTTTTCACCCATGTTCTCTATTGTTGACTGTAGCTGTAGCTGTTTGCAGTTTATTCCACTTTTAAGGTGAGAAGGTCAAGCTCAAATCCTCTCCGTGCCTGCCTTCCCTCTCGGGGAAAGCATAGCATTGTTCAAATATACTATGTTTCCCAGTAGCCCTGAAGGCCCAGCATGCACTGAGTGCCGCCTCATGTTCGTAGTCTTTAAGGGAAGTGGGGGAGCCTCGCTCACTAGTTTAGAGTGGACAAAAGCTAAAAACACTAACAAGGTATTTACAGTTCAGCTGACCAGTCACGGTGGACATTTGATTCAAAGTATTTCATCTAATTCATCTGAATTCAACACACATATTCTATAGACTCAGTCTGCCACTTAAAACACAAAACAAGTCCAGTGCTGATTCAATGGTTATCTGAATTTTGGATCGTTGTCATGGAAAAATTAATTGGTCATGTGACAAGGGCTGGAAAAATTGGGAGACCAGGCAGCCAAGTGACAGCAGTGTGATCCAAAGGAAGCACTCAGTATAGCTATAGAATTATCAAGTCATGAATCAGAGATGTTGTTTTGTGTTGCGTGCGACGAGCTCGGTCTCAGAGGGTTAAACCAATCAAATTCGTCTTAGCGCCGGACATAGCCACGGTGCCGCTGCAAAATAGCCTTGAGAATTAACTTGTTTTGGTGGAACATGTGCGTTCAAAAGTTGTTTTAGTGCAACAGAAAACTCAGATTAGACAGATAGTCTAGCTAGCTGTCCGAATTTACCCTGCAGAGATCTGAGGACCAGGTAACCATAGTCCTAAGAAATCCACCAGAGTTTAAAATGCCAACAAAAGAAAGCGGAAGGTAACGGACCTCCGGCTGAAAAGAAGGACATCCGGCAGAATTTCCGATGGCACGGGAACAATCCTAAAAGTGGAAGGTCATGGACATAGACTATGTCATAGGTGATACCCAATCATCAGAGAAGTGCATGTAAACTTATGGTAATCAAAGGCCCAACGCTTGTACACACAACAGGGTGTTAAAAAAAAAAAAAAAACTTGTTGCTACGTTTTGTTGGAGCTGAATGTGGCCCAGCTCATGAGAACCCGTGACAGACAGATTCAAAGCTGTTACGCGGTGCTGTGACTGACAGCAGCTTTGTCGCCCAACACATGAGGTGTAATGTGTCATTTCCAAACAAACAACCCCTTCTCTTACAGGTTAGGGTCAAGCTCAGCTAAGGTCAAGCCCCCCGTACAACACCAGGGTTGTTGGAAACACACAACAGCGCCTTTGTTCTGGGAGTCGCTGCTTGAGTGAACACGCTTTGGGTTGGGACTGCTGTTTTCATTTAGTTGTTGCTCCCGGGGCAGTTTTTCCTCTCTTCCTACTCCTCGCTAGATTTCATCGCCCATACACTGGGAGATGATTTTGTGAATGAAACCATGCATGTCCTCGCAGCCTTTATGATGGTAATGAGTAGCAGTGGAGGAACAATGAAGGGAGAATGCTGGGATTTAGGGGTTATGGTTGTGGGAAATAAGAGGAGTTGCGTGTGGGTGTCTGTTTGTGTGTGTGTCACTGACGGCTGAAAGCCTCCGAAATGTCAACTCAGACACAACTGCTCGGCTTTAGCATGCTGGTTAATTATTTTTGACACAATCTTTTCTGTTTTCATAAACTGCAAAAATCCAGGTTGTCATAACATTATGATTTTATGCAGAAAATGCAACTTTGATCGTTGCAAAAATTGATTTTGTTAAAACAGCTATTTTGGGCCTTAAAAGCCCTTCAGATGATGCACAAGTCCAATCATTTCTCACCTGCTTGCTGATAAAAGATATTCCTAAAAGCAATGGCTGATAACCCAGTGCTTATCTAAGGGGTACTGCATGTTACTATTGTTACAGAGTATTTAACATCATTGGACGCTGTAATATTTTTTTACTCAGCTGCTGTTTCAATCCTGTCGGCTCTCTGCGGCGGGCGGGGTTGCTGCTAGACTGACATGCGCATACACAAACACACACAGTAGATGCAGGAAAAACTGCAGATGAGATGTACAGGGTGACCTAAATTGAGGACAACTACGCTTGTTATTGTAAGTGCAACGATGAGTTTATTATTTTTTGTCTAACATCCACCACCCATTTTCATATTATACCGACATTTGCAGCATCCAGAGCCTTTTTGGTAAGTTTCCCAGGAAATCTCAGCCCAAAGTAATTAATAAACAGTAATAATTATTATTCTCCCCAAAATAGGATTACTTCTTATTTTTAAAGAACTGTACAAAAACACTTTTCACTTGCAAATCGCAACATTTATCGGAATTATTTTACAAAACAAAAGCTCCCTTGAAATCAAGCATTTTGGGCTACAACAATCTAAAAAAAGGCCGTAAAATCCTGGAGGGACTGCCCTTGTCTGTGTTTTCATGTGTTATGGTGTGCATTCCCCAGCGTTTGTTATTGTTGTGATGGCCGTAGGCTACTCTTGATTTAGTCAGTCAGATATGCTGTGTCTGTATGGTCCTATCCGGTCCTATTCATGGTAGCCTACTCGCGGACATTGCGCTGTCATGTGCTGTAGTAGGGGGTCCCGCCTTGATAATCCTGCATAACGGACCAGTGTTGGCTCGTTACGCCACCGGTAAGCAGCACTTTATTGTTGTCGCTGGGCCAGGTGGAGATAATTTGACTTACTTTTTATCCTGGTGCTTTATAACAATTCAAAAGAAAAAGTTTGGGGTCACTTACAAATTTCCATCCCAATCCATTATAGACAAAATACCAGCTGATCTGAGTGGGTGGCTGATCTTTACTGCTACATCTGCATCACCCATTATCAGCAACCATTCATCCAATGTTCCAAAGGCACACTTTGTTCACTAGTCCGATATCATTTTAAAAACTAAATTTGCAATTATCCAAGCACATAATGTAATCTGAAAACTGTTGCCCTAGTAAAACAAAAACAAAAGTAAATGATCTGAGCTGGTATTCTGTCTATCATGGAGTGCATTGGAAATTTCTAAGTAACCCAAAACTTTGGACCAGTAGTGGACATTTAAAAAAAAGAAAAAAAGAATCACAACATCTGTGTGCAAGCGCGTGGATGCATCTATGCATGCATGAATGCTGGTGCTTTGTGCAACTTTGTGTCTCTGCATCTGCAAGCGTGTACCAGAGTTCAAAGGTCATCATCACGTTTCCCCTATCCTCCCTCACCACATTCTCAGTAGCAATCTGCCAATGCCAGCCTCCTTTTCTTCATTGCGGTTACATCTCCAGTTGCACAGCAAAAGGATGTGTCAACACACAACACGTCTGGCAATAAACCACTTTGCCATGGCAACTACAAGCAAGGAACATTTTTATTAGTGCCGGGTAGAGCCAGCAAGGAAGATAGATACAGAGAGAGAGAGAGAGAGAGAGAGAGAGAGAGAGAGAGAGAGAGAGAGAGAGAGAGAGAGAGAGAGAGAGAGAGAGAGAGAAAGAGAGTTGGCACAAAGTCAAGATTGCCAAACGTTTCGGCCGTCCCTGCTCCCTGACAAAGGCCTCTGACAATTAGGATAAGAAATAAGCCTGCTGTCGGATGTTGTTGTCTACTGTTTTCCATCCTTCAGGTAACTTCCACAAGGAGGCCCATAGGTCAGTCCACCTCAAAAACACATCTTTAAATGAATACCCGTCCTTCCACTGCAGAGGAATGAAAGGTAAAGGGAGGGGGATGGCACTTGATTTGTGAGGCAACCCACAGTCATTCTAAACACAGGAAGTGATGTTACATGAGTGAATTATCTGTTGCATATCTTTGCAGCAGGTAGCCTGGAATAAACTGAAGTGAAAAGAGTACACATTGTAAAACAGAAAGCCATCAAGGCAGCAAAGTAAAGACCGCTTGCTAAATAGAAACTTCATCAAGAGGAAATCTAAGAATAAGGACATCCCATAACCTCTATCTGACTGACAGATGGTGTCTGGCAAGTACAGTACATACACTCCACAGCCAGACAGAAATCCATCTAATGGAAAAAATACATGATGAAATCAAACCTAGATTAATTAATTGGCCAACCGAGGAAAAAACAACAACAATCCTATTTGCAACAAGGTAATTGAAAAGCAAAAAAATGACTAAAATTTACCGGTTGCAGCTTGGAATTAACTTTCACTTTTACTCAGAAACAGCTTCACTAAATTTGGACATTACATTTTGATTAATTGAAAAAAAAATGTTGGAATAAATGAAAGTTAAGTGCATTGTTAGTTGCAGCCTTTGCTGTACGTTACGGCCAATCAAGTAAATAAAAGAACAATGAATATGCATTAAAAATACAAACATTATGGCTTACTGACGCATCATTTAACTTGCAGGACAATTAATATACAGAATAGTTTTACTAAGCAGTATAAGAGTGTACTTCCTCTTTCAATATGAAACAACTGTACCATCCAGACATCTGGTGGTGCTCCTTTCGCCGTGCGGCTTCCCCCGTGACACAAAGTGCGGCTGAAAATTGAGGGGCCGCCGCGGTTTAATCGTTATGTGATTGTTTGAGCATGTTACAGCTTGTAGGCACATAGACACAGACCACACCAGCAGACAGAAACACACTCCTGCTGACTTTAATGTGCACAGACACAGACACACACACACAGACACACACGTGTGTACTGTATGTGAAGGCTTTGCATGTTGGAGAAAGTTTTAACAGCTCCCACATACAGATTAGACTGATTTAACCAACTCATTGATGTTGACATGCAAGATTAGCCAATCACCAAGCAGTAAACCCATCAACTGTAACCATATGGTAGGAAGCGTACAGTAAATAGGGACTTTTTTTAAACTAATAAAATCTACATAAAATATAAAGTGTTTGCCTTTTTTACAACTTTAATGTAGAATTCAGGGTCAACAAGGGATATCTGAGCAGTTAACTGCCTGTATGTCTGTGTGTGTGTGTGTGTGTGTGTGTGTGTGTGTGTGTGGAGCATTTGTATTAGTGTAGGGCTGAGAGACGGCCCTGGTAATCCCTCACAGTAGGTCAACCACTCAAGGAACTGCAACCATTATCGGCTTTAGCTTCATTTTATTAAATTGCCACATCCCTGTTGTTGGTGTTAATGGGCTAATTTGTACCGACACTGAGCAAAGGATACAATCAATGATATGGTTTTATAAGGAGACTTAATCAGATAACAACTTTGTTCTACCCGGTAATTAGAAGCAGGAGTCAACCTGGAAGAGAAGACCAGACCTTTCTCAGCCCGAGCCCCCGGTGCACCGTGGGAATGGAGGTTGGAGGTCAATTTCAAAATTAGTTAAGCTTGACAGGCTGCCACTGACCTGCACAGGTGCTCCCACTTCCCCTGCTGCTTTGCACTTCCTCCTGCCAACCGGGGGTCGCAGACATAGGGCCCCAGTCTCCCTGCACTCCACCCAGCCCCACCTCCTCCACCCAGCTCCCCAGGACCAGTCCTGATCCATTAGCAGAACCATGGCAAACCCCAGGCCTGCTGAGAAGACCAAAGACCACCATAGGGCTAATGCAAAGCTTAAAGCACATTCAGCAGAAGAACACAGTCAGGCTGAGTGTATGCACACCTCGTACCGTAGGTATGCATTGCTCAGTGAACTGTATTGTTGCTTAAAGTCTTGGCACGCAACTGCAGCTTGGTAAATCCACTCATGGAGGATATCTTACAGACATCAACTGCAGGGAAATTAAGAGTTATGGCTGCTTTTACACACAAACATGAAAACAAATTCCCCTCCCTACTCTTCACCTCCTCTCAGCCTGCCGTCTGTACTTTCAGTATGTTTTTTGGAGGGGGGGGGCTGGTTGTTATTGGCGCATCAGACTGAGAGAAGAGAAGCTAGGCCGTTGTTTTTGAGCCCCGCTGCGGTGTGGCCTCCCGCTGCTTGGCCTGCCATGTGTAATTAAACATTTGGCCCTCCACAATTACTCAGCAGTGTACACATGCCAGTGTCTGGCCATGCACAATATGCATTTCAAAGAGCACCAATTCCCTTAAAAGTGCTGAACTGACAGCAGCAAGGGGAGAACCTCCAGGGTGGGGCAGGATGGGTTGAAGGGGAAAAGAGGAGGGTAAGATTAAGGGGGCGTCCTCAGGGATGGACTGATTAGAAAATAAAATAAACTTGAAGTGCAAATTAAAAGTGGACCAGAGTAGAGAGGCATTGTTTGGCAGGTGCCGCTGACATGCCAACAATTACCAAATCTTGTTTGTTGTCTTTGAATAAAAAAAAAGGCTTTCTAGCATACTTTGTGCTGAAAGATTTAAACAAACTCAAAACTCTACTGCCATGCTAGTGGGCATATGTTAACAACTGATGCAGTGGAATAGAACACAAGACGTTTCAATGCAACATTATAGCTCTACGTGGTATGGATAAACAAACTTGGATTTTTGTATGCTCCTAAAGCCAAATTTGGTTACTTTTATCATTTTCAATGACTCGTGGCTTAAATATAAATGTAGCAGTGGTTACTTACAACAATTACCAACTCCTGTTTATCTTCTATGAAAAATTGGACATTGCTGTGCATTATCATGCTGCTGACGCTAAAAGTGTTTCTTATACAACATATGGAGACAAGCTCTTAAAACTAAATTAAATCACAGTTAATACTGTGACTCAGGATGACTCTTGCCCCAATCAAGTATGTCTTGATGTCACTGCGGCCACATGGCCACGCTGCCAAACCCAAACCAGCGGAACATCCCAACATCAAAACCATCTTGGCGCTGCCACTGGCCTTCTGTTTACCCTCCTGACAGTAATGGAATTCACACACAGCCGCCGACTGACAACAGAACTGCTCATAATTTATGCAAGCACATACATTAACATTTGACATTGTGCGTGTCCACGGGTGAAAAGGTTTTAAATTGCAACCTGCTATTAAAGGAAATGAATAACTGATGCGAAGAAAGGAAGAAGCATGGGGAAAAAAAAACCAAACAAACAGATTAGTTCATATGAAAGCTCCCTTACAACATGATAACAAAATATTAAAGGATGCATCATGTGAAAGTCTTTAGAGCAGAAATATAATAGACAGGTGGACCAAATGGCCACAACAAGTTTCTCTTATTGAAACTGCTGTCTAACACTCTGAGTTTTTTTAACTCAGTCAGAGCTTCCCAGACACACTAAAGCTCATTGTGAAATGACAAACCAGCAGCTCAAGCACCGGTAAGAGCACCCAGACAAATACGACACCCGCCACAAACACCCTATCAAGACTTGGGGAACAGCACACTGGCATCCAGCTGTCACTTAGACTCTCCGAGACTTGAAAAACCTCTGCATTCTGCTTCTCAAAAAATAGAGACCTTCCTCTCCTTCCCCCACCAGTTTGCCAAGACATGGGAATCTGCCACTTTTCTGTTATTGATAAGCTTTGAGAAAGGTCTCAAGTCAGTGCAACAATGCAATAAGCTGAGGGGCTACAGGGAGAGATTGAAGGTGTATTTCATGTCTTCACCTCTCCACCTCTCTCCACTGTATGTGTGTGCAGTAAAAATGAGGAGACTAAGCTCCCCATCTCTCTGAAAGAAAAAAAAACTGTACACAAACACTCATCCTCTAGAGTTCCCCCATCAACAATGTGGATTTTAAAAGAAGAAACCTCTCCGCCAGCCCCTTGTCAGCACTGAAAGCTACCAACACATCACAGAGACGTTGGCAGCACCACCTGCCTGTGAGGCCCCAGTATCCCCTCCTCAGCCTCTTGTGTGCCATAGAGGTGCCTGTGTCCATGTCCCTCTATTGTGGCGTGGACTGGAGGGGGTATTGTGAACCTTGTCAACGGCGCTGCCATCTCCGTGCCAGCTGGCTGGGCGTGAGTGGCGAAGCGGGTGAGGAGTGAAAGCAACAATGCAAAGATCTGTGCACAATGGGCGGCTGTGGAAAGGCGACAATGTTCCGCCATGATTGGCCATGCCAGCTTTTCCGTGCCGACGTCCGCACAACATCTCGTCAAAGTGGGGCTGAATTTGGGGCCAGAAGCACTGGTTCACATTTGAGAAATGTACTGAGATGTAGAGCAAGGTGCACCTATTTCACCAACATGGTTTCCATTTTCTTACCACATGTGGACAATGCACACGCATACACAGATATCCCCTCACCCTGCAGCCTTAACCAGCCCCAAAGTCCCTCTTTTGAAATCAAAGAGTGAAGGAAGGGGAGGAGTAGGCTTTTGAGGGAACGTCTGGAATCCATCTGAGATTGAGAAATCCGACCATCGTGGTTGGATCCAATTGAATGAGGCAGGCCTGAGTAACAGGCTCCGACACGGCCTTTCTCTTCCTCTAACACCCCGGCCATGTGGTCCCAGAGCCCTGCCAGGAAAAGCAAGTCACAGCTCATCACAGTTGCAAATGAATATTCATGCAGCGAAGGGCGCCTGAGTGTAAAGTATTTACGTGTGTGTGCCTGTTTTTAGTGTGACAAAGACAGAAAAAAAACTACAAGTGAGTACATGTGTGGGTACGTTTTTTTTTGCAGGATGCTGTAAAAGTGATTCCCCGGGCAGAGATGAGGCCCTAGGACTCCACTTGCGATGCGGCCGGCTTGTAACACGCGGCACGGCTCCCAGTGGCTTGCCAGCGAAACACAGTTTGACTAGGAGTCAGTGTTGGCTGGAATGTGAGGTCTCACACACTGTCTGGATGCAAGCAAACACACACACACACACACACACACACTCAAACACACACACACACACACACACACACAAACATACATACAAGAGGACAGGCACACATGTACACACGAGCTGCCAGCACTCCACAGATGTCCTGGCGGTTGCTGCCTGTGTGTCAGCGCGGGCCGAGCTCTTTGATGGCAATGTCTGGTGTGAGGTTTGGGGGTGTGAGGAACGAAATGCAAAGGCAGGTGCACCATCACATTAGGGCTTCCAGAACATTTTGACGCACAAATTGGCCCCCTGACCTCTCAAACAACAGCAGGCCTGCCATTTTGAAGACTGAAAGGTGATGCAATTCACGATTAATTTAAAAAAAGCCTGGGTGAGGATTTCAAAAGCCACAAAACAAGTCTGTGGAAATAATTTTACAATACAAACTTTTGGACAAGTTCTCGCCAAAATCAAACTAAAGTTGTGATACCAAACGATTCTGAGATCCTTGAACTAGTTGTTCCCACAGTGACTACATTAGCGTTGAGGGTAGCAACCCGAGTGCCACCGTGGATATAAAAGGTGACAATTGTGACAGAATAACTTTCTAGGATCATAAATATACTTTGAATGGTGAAAGTTTACTCTGAATTCGGTGAAGACAAAAAAATGGGGAGCAAATAGATCAGATCAGATGTTCATAGTTCTGTAAAACTCCCTAAAACGTCTCGGTTCCTTCTACTTGTTTTTGTAAAAAAAAAAAAAAAAAAAGTGGCTGATTCCATTTTAGACATTGAAGGGAGCTAAACTTTTATTCTGTAGACATAAATGCATCTCAGTGAGGCTTGTCCTCATTGTGCATTATGTCATGTTATTACCTCTAACATTACCTACTTTTAAGAAGGCAATCATTACTACGATGATGACGGCTATGACAAAGTAATTGCCCATAGCAACCATTTTTGGACAATTGATTTTTAAGGATATTTAACATGATAGGTGAGCTATAAATGACTTAGTTCTGTAGATGTTGAGCTCAGCAGTCCTTAGCAGAAAAAAAAGCAAGACAAGAAAGTGGAACTTTAGCAGCCGTTATCACTTTTAAAGTAAATTGGATGTTTGGGTTAATGAGTGCTGAAGGAACATGATCTGTGATTTAGCGGAGGCACCTTTTGGTTTGGTGTGCATGTTCACGCAGCGCCAGCTGAGAGAGTTTGAGACCCGCCAACAGGTGTTTTCAGTTGTGTTTCCATGTGCAGACTGGGATTTGATTGATATCGTGTTGTACCTGCCGCAATGGGACAACTCCCACCTGTATCACCATTGCTTATTTTGGGAAATGAACAGCTCAGTCAGGAACACGCTGGTATACAGTTACACTTGGCGCTGACTGTTCTGCTCTTGATAACGCTCCCTGGACCAGCCAAGCAGCATGCTGAGCTGAGACAGGGAGCACCACGCAAAGAAACATTTTGAAAGCTTTGCCGAGATAATCCATCCACTTCACAGGTGTGGCATATCGAGATGCTGATTAGACAGCATGGTTATTGAACAGGTGTGCCTTGGGCTGGTCGCATCAAAAGGCTACTCTAAAATGTGGAGTTTTACTTTATTGAAGGAGTCCAGGTGGCTCCAAAAACCAGTCAATTTTCTCTCTCTCTCCTATTCCTTTAAGTTGCCATAAAAAAGTTGCAAATCTTCCTTGGGTCAACATGAGGTCCAGAAATATCTTTCTGAAATCAAATTTCATAAAAGCTAGTAAAATGATGTGATAACTTAAAAGGATTTTTATTCAGTTTCACCTCATTTAAGGCCCAATAACATGATAATACAACAACATAATGTGTTTGCTCCCACAGAAAAGTGGAGAGCCAACACTATCAAATACAATTTCTCAAATCTTTATTCTAATGTTTTATGGGTGTATTCATACAGCAAGATAGCCTTGAGCATGATTACATGCTCTCATAAAGCTTCCCATTTGATAGCAGAAATACATACTGCAGTTTATGGGAGATGAGTTTAGAGTGCTGCTCTTATCTTCATTAACAGTGTCAGGATATGTCATTAGATTCTAGAAAGGTGCAAAAACTCACTTTTTTCACATTGCTTCAAGATAAAAACAAAAAAAGACACAAATAAAAGGTTCTGGACTTTTGTCATTTCTCGTAATGAGATGACAAAAAAAACGCACCGGTTACAAGTCGCTTGGCAGCGGGTGAGAATGAAGCCTGGAGTATAGGTGTCAATGTGATTAATTGCACCAGGGAGGAGAATTAGCAGTCTGCTAATCAGGCTGACCAAACAAGGAGGGGAAATTAAGTTTTTCAAGTGTTAGTTTTTCTTACAATCATGGCCCGTTGCAACAGCAGAGGGAAGTTTGTTAATGGCTCATAAGTCCATCCCTGAGGACCAAATTATCCTGAATGAAGCTCTCTGTTTGTAGAGTGCCAGCTCCTATTTTGCAGTAGGGGGAAAACACCCACACAGCGCTGAGCATCGACGCAGCTAGGCCATTGGTAAACTGGCAGCTCAACCATGTGTGGAATATATCTTAGTCATTGTCTGATTCAAAAATAGACCTCAGCGAGCTGTAGGAATTAGGAAACGTCTTAACCCTAGTGAAGGAAAAACACACAAGAAGGTCTGGCCACACATACAACAGGAAGTGGAGATCTGATGTGGCCATTAATTTTCAAGGTTTTTTGCCGGCCCTTCATTTATAAAAACAGCCGCTAAAAAATAATGACTTCTGACACCAGGGTGATGAATGATTGAAAAACAACCAGTGTCCCTCAGTGTAAGGACCTTTTAGAGATCACTGGTTTGTGTGTTTGCCTGTTGACACCAATATGTGCAAGAACATCTGGACTCGCCTAAAGAGAGGACCAGCATTGGACCTGCAGACATTTGGGGTCAGTGAAAATGGCCCCCTTTTCTCCCCCCTTGGGGGTAAATATGCAAATTTCAACTCCCTCTCTCAAAGAGTTTTGCTCCCTTCACACCTGCCAGTGCTTTGCTCTTGGATGAAGAAATGTGATCCACTGCTAACATGTGATTTCATTCAACAAAACAAGCCAGGGACACTTTTGGCAAGCTTCAAAGACACAATCAGAGACTCCGTACATACAGTACATGTCAACACTTCGTCAAACCTAAAATACAGAATAGGTTTGCCAATATCCCCCAAAACGACATCTAGACCAACATATAAACATGTGGTTAACGTGGGAAAACAGACCTACTTCTGTCTAACAATCAATAAATATGACATTATTATGTAGATTATTGTAAATAAGTAAATGTCATGAGGGCAAAAGCGTCTGGACTTTTTTTAGAAAATGTATTTATTTTGTCAGCCATATAAGTTATAATGATTATTTCTTCACAGTGTGACTCCTAAGACAAGATTGGCTTAGCTTGTACTACTCTATGTGTGATTTCAATACATATCTGTTATATTCATGTTCCGTTTTATTTATTTGTCTTTAAGGTCCTACAACCATTTTTTACATTCAAGTGACCTCACTGCAGCCCTAATATTCTAATGGCCCAGTTTGTCCTTAAAAACATGATGTTCATGTCTTGACTGTAGACAACAGGGTTGATGTTTTACAAGTTTTTAAAAAAACAAAACCAGACAGACAATGAACTGTAAAAATGATCTTAGGTCTCTGAGAGTCAACATCTACTAACCAACTGTCCTTTTTCTTTTTTTCTTTTTGTTTCTTTGTTATGTATATACTAAATGTTACTGTTGTATAACTTTTGTCTTTTTTATTGTAACTCCAACCTGCCTAATGGACTGCAAATGGAAATTAGCCCTTGGGCTACAATCTAGCATTTTTACATGTAGGCCTACTGCTGTAAATGTTCATCAGTGTGCATTGTCCTGAATTAATAAATAAAATAACTACTTAGATTTCGTTAAAGTCATGATTTGGGTAAATATAAGTGTTTTTCTACTTTACATTGACCGGCCACAAGTTAAATATGGGTTGTAATAAGCTGCTTGCACATGCGACCTATATGGTTGTTTTTTTGGTGAGGAAGGTCTGCTACATTTTGGGTTTATCTTCACTGTTACAGCTAATTTGATTGAATCCCAAATATATAACCCAATTCACACACTTTGGAGTGGAGGAATTGTGCACCGCCATGAGGCACTGAGCCTTAAATACCCACTAAAGACCAGATTCTCTTAGATGCCATTTGAGAAGGAATAACAGGTATTTCTTGTTCAGCTCTTTTAACAGCACACCTCATGGATGCACCAAACAAAGAGAAGCTGACCACGTTTTAATATTTGAAACTGTATTGTCTGCAATGTCTCAAAATGAATTTCAGGCTCAATCAGCAACCAAAAGAAATTGGTTGTGTGAAATATTGATGCTTCATCAGGTGAGTGAAGGGTTTATTGATGCGGTATCAGGCATCAGGCTGAAGCCAGTTATGAATTTTCTTTCAAAGTAACTTAAAGCCACTCATGTCATAGAAGAAAATAGGCCTGATTAGTCCCATTTTCATATTAACTTAATGTTCAGGTACTTAAGTAACATCTGGAAACTACTAATCTTTTGTTTCACTTGATCCAAATACTGACGCTCCTGGTTTAAAACTATTAAGTGTATGAGCTTAGATTCTAGATGTGATATGACAATCCAGTTTTCGGGTTGCGAGGAGGATTTGTAAAGTAATGTGTTTAAATGAGAATATATGTTTTGTGGTCAATGGTGGTGGATGGGTCAAACAACACAGGATTTTCACCCCGGAGACCGGGGATTGGGTCCTGGCATGTGGCATGTCCTTTCAGCGCTCTCTTTTTTTTGTGATCAAATTTATTAATTTAAATATTCAGAAAAAAATCCTTCACCAATTTTATTTCCCGCCGTGTGGCGTGTCATTTCCTCGTTCTTCTTTTCCAAAATTGATGCTTCCCATTACGTACTGTCTAGCATGAATACATTATGTTCTCAGTAACACAAAAATGTACACGAATCAATAGATTAAAAATAACAACAATTTCACAAACTGCCTTGAGATCTTGTTGGATGTGAACAACACAGGAAGAATACGACTCCTGGAATCAACATAAGGTGAGAGGTCTCTCTATGGACAGCAAACAGCAAGAGAGGCAATGAAAAGACAAGACACAACGGAACAAGAGACAAATGGGACAGTAGTTAAAAAAATATGGTTGTGGAGAGGGAATCAGTGCATTTCATAAATAATAAGTCAGAGTTATTAGGCCAGATTAAACAGGTGATTTGAATGATGTTTTAATACCTCAGTCCACATGAAATTAATCTTCTAGATTCTGTCGCACCGTAACGGCACGCAGGCCATGAATGAAACGTTTGAACCCCTTCACTGTCATTTGCTCCCCTCTTCCTGGCGACGTTCCTCTCCAGCTCCGCCCCTTCCACTCTCTTGACCTCCTTTTTCTCTCTTTTCATTCAGCTTGGTTCATCCCCCTCCACCCACCCAGCCACCCACCCAGCCACCCACCCAACCAACCACCCAACCAACCGACCAACCGACTGTCCGTTAGAGGAGAAGGAGTTTCCATTCTTTTTTGGAGAAGAAAGTCCATTGGGGCAAAAAAAGGGAGGAGAGAGCGCGCAGACAGGACATGAAACCCTCTTCCCAACCGTCTTGCCCACCCAAGCCCAAAGCCCTCTCAACTCACAAGCCCTTCAGGCGGAGGCATTTTTCTAGCGATTTTTTTGCAGGTAAAGATTAGCCAAGAGCCCTCGGCAACAAAGCATTCAATCACATTCAAGTAGGGTCCCTGTATCAAATGCGCCCTCCACCTTCTTTAGGAGTTCAGGTCTTTCTTCTCGTCTCCCCTTTTTTTTTTACCCTTCTCTCCTCTCTTTGGCTTGGTCAGACTGAATTGCCTTTGAAACAGGCATCTCTGCTTCCCCCTCCCTCCCTCCTCTCTCCCCTTCATCTCTTGTCAATCTGAGAAAGCCAGGAAATGAACGCTCTTTGTGGGATTAATTAATAGCGGGAGCTGGTCAGTGCGCTAGCAGAGCTGTAATTGCTACTCAGCCAGAGGGAGGGAGGGAGGGAGGAGGAGGTTGGAGAAAAGTTTGGGTTGCAGTTATTTTTTTATTTTTTTTTGAGTGTGAAGGGGGTGTTCCTGAGCGCTTTGAACTGAAGGGCTCTGCTGCAGTGGATTAAAGTGAGAAGAGAGAGATAGAGGAGGGAGGGGGGGGGGGGCTTTGAAGTCTGCTGAAAGGTCTAGGAGAAGAAGAAGTGAAGTTGGGTGGTAGAAATTCTGTCTAGCAACATCAAACAGTGTTATTGCCCACTTTCACCTGTTGACACTCACGGGTGAAGACACTAGATTCAGCATGTCCAATTCCTCTTCTCTCAACCTATGTGCCTTCCTTTTAGTAGAAAGCATCTCCACAGAGGACGCAGAGATGCAGATTTGTTTGTTTGGCTGGTTCAGGCGGGTGGATTCGACCGATTGCATCTGAAAAGTATTTGGTTGACTTCCAAAGAAAATGCAACCACCTGAACTCAGAGGTCAACCTGCTGTGTGCACACAAGTGCCTACATAAATGTGTGTATGTGAGCGTTTGGATCTTAAAGATGTTTTTTTCCCCACCCTACTCCCACGCAGATGCACATTCCAGCTAAAAGATTTCACTAAAAGTGTACAGTTGATTGGGAATAAGCTCATAAGGTCATCAACCGATAAAGGAACAAGTTCACCTACTGGATTTCTTTCATTAACAAATGCAAGAGTTCAACTTATTCCTTCTCTTTAACTTTATTCTCTAACAGTGCAACACGGAGTAGCAGGAATCATAATATATTCTTGGCTGCCATACAATCAGTTTATCCTTTGGTGGAAAGTTCACAAACAATGTAACAGATTCCGGCCTAAGTATTATAAATATGTCAAAGTGTTGAAATGTTAATCAGAAGGCAGGTATGGTCGGCAATGAATGACCTGTCTCTCCATTTTGGTTTTATTTATTAAAAGCAGTTTGTTCAGCACACATATACAGCAAGACTTATGGTTCTCATTGTCTGAGGGATTCGACACTATAAAAAAAAGAGATAAGGGATCAATATATCTGAAATTGCAAATATATTTTTGTACTTAAAATAGATTCTGCTGTTGTAGTAACTTGTTAACACAAGACAAAATCTCTATCCATTTGAAGTTTTGCACACACACACACACACACACACACACACACACACACACCTCCTTTAAAAATGAGGGTTCATGTACTTCTTTTTTTAAACTTTGCAAATGGCCATTTTTTTCTTTTTTGCTGAACTGCCAAATTAGTGTTGGAGTGCCCATGCGTTCACAGACTTAATCATTAATAATCTTTTCATTTCTGCGAGAGATTATTCGGCGGGGCCCTTTGGTCAAAGTGCTCTGACGCTGCACTTGCACATTAGAAAACACTTCTCATGTACTTCTGTGCTTTTGGGCTGCTATTGTGTCTTTTGGCTCTCGACTTTAGATCAGTTGAAACTCAGCTTTTAGCGAAAAAGTATCAAACAACAAATGAATAATGAGGATATGTCTCTGAAATAAGCCGTGTAAAGTAACAAGGTGTAATGAGCACAGACTTGCATTCATTTTCAAAGCATAATGTGAGCTCTATATATTAACTAATTAATGTGGAAGTTTCTCACACTGTTGGAGATGACAATTCATTAAATTGCAATCAAATAAACCATGGAATTCAATAAATTAAACAAAGTTAAACCTCATAATGTCTCATTTTTTTAGAAACTTATTCGTTTGTTGTATCGAGCCATAGCACTCATGATGGTTACTTAGTTCAAGTTCATTTGTGCAGCCTTTTATAACCTCAACAAACCTAACATTTCATTAAAGACACCCTTTCAAAGAAACCAAAGTAAGTTGACTCAAACCCTTTGAGCCGTACTGTAATAGGTTACAAAAGATCACAAAGAAACAAACTTAATCCTGTTTTTAGATATGTTCTAGACAAACATGGGTTGTGATTATGCTGCCAGTGGTCGAAAGAAAATAAAAAGATCAACTGTGTGCAGCTCATGGGAGTGGACAAGTGCAAATGAATACGCTTTAAGTTAAAAAATATGCACCAGACGGAGAAATTGTATGCACATCCAGTGAAGTGAGCCCACATTCACCCATCCATTATACTAGCTTGGCACATTTCAAACAGACACACACACAGACACACACACAGAAACACACACAGACACACATCAAAATTCAGGAAAGAGGGAGATGTAGTGGGAAGGGGAAAAGGTGGACATGGGGGTGGGCAGTCAGAGGAAAAGAGTGATCCTTGATTTTTATGCAACGGCTGTTCAAAATTCAACTATCCTTGAGGCGCGCTTGTGCAACACTTTGCTGATGTCTGGAGGCCTGTAATTGTGCACACACATCAATTACGGAGCGGGGCTGTAGTGCTCCTCGCCTCGTCCTCCGTCGGCTCCAATCAGAGCGGGGGCCTGTAGCCGGTCACGCTCCCCCCGCTGCTTTTTGGGAACAGTTTGATTACAGGTGTAGCACAGGCGGTCTTGTTGTAGACTGGTGGATGGAGGGGGTGTTTGACAGGAACGGTGGTCCCGTTCTTCTCCTTTTACTCCATTTTCCTGTCTACATAAGGGGCATGTTTGATGGGTGGGTGGAGGGCATTAGGGAGGAAGGAAGGGTAAAGGGAATAGAGGTGGTGGAGCGGGAGGGTGGGGGGGAGTTTGATTCGGCCATCACATCCCACTAACAATTTCTGTCAGGTCCCTGGAGGTTCCCTAATGAGCCCCACCGACACGGCCGAAGGCGAGATCCCCGCGCCGGCCCACTGAAGTGAGAAGCCAGAAGATCGGCACCTAGCAGCCTTGCAATTATTAATCAGACTTCTCTCTCTTCCCCCCCCCCCTTCCCTTTACACTCATCACTCCCTCTCCCTCTTTTACTCTATTCATTAGTTAGTCAAAGTGTTCCCCTCTTTCTCTCCCCTTTTCACAGAGGTACAGTGTAAAGGCTTACAAGCAGAAATCTAATGGTCAAAGAGAGAGAGAGAGAGAATAAGCAACGATTGTTAAAACTAACGTCACGAAAAGTCTCACGGATGGACTGAGATACAACAACAATGTATTTTTTGAGGTATTTATTTTGTACATTCTTCTTTTATGCTACTTGGAACTTCTACTCCGTTTCAGAAGAAAACATACTTTTTATTCCATCATGTTTATCTGACAGTTAGGTAGTTTCATGTTCATTTGCAGATATTAGTTACATAACAATATACAATGAGTTTATTTGAATACTTTTTAATACACAATTTGCTGCTAATGATTCTGTACTTTTAATACAAATGTTTATATGCAAGACTTTTACTTGTACTGGAGTACTTTTAAATCAGTGTATGAGTTTTACTCAAGTAAACCATCGGAATACTTTGACACTTTGCATAAAAACACTAAATGGCTGAAGCTGTATTGGTCATTGCCCAAAAAGGCTGTCTGTGTTTTTTATCTGGACTCTCAATAACCCAGAGGAACATGATGTTTAGAACAATAACTCTAAATACAATCGTTTTCAGCTACTTTTCTGCATCTCCCTTTTTGCACTGCTGCCCGTTTTCATATTGACAACTTTTGTTGTATGGAGGAAATAAATATAAGGGTTATTTAGGATATTATGATTTTTGTATCAAAAATTTTGAAAGCTTTTGTACCTTTTCACTGCATTAAAAAGTTTTGGAGATACACGTTTTTACAAGACGGATTGATATATTAGTCAATTTAGGTATCTAATTATTATTTAAGCATTTTTTCTAATTGAGGCCAGCTGGAAAATGTTCTGTAGCCTGATACCGGTCCGCGTACCAGGGGTTGGTAAACCTCTGCTCTCATGGACAGCTGGTTGCTGCTTAGATGCAGCTAGACTATGCATTACCTACACATTCAATACCTACATGTTAGCCTATATGTATATTGTCCCAACATTGTTTTAAATACGTGTTTTTCTGGTTGAGTTTTGAATTGGGTTAGGGACAAGTTGTGTTTTAGGAATACAGGAACATTCAACATAATTTCCCTAATCTCTTCAAAAAATTTTTGCTTTTACATTTCTCCATCCTCTTTTCTACTGATAATAGGTGCAGTGGTTGTTTTATCCCTACAAGTGGGAATAAATAAAAAAAAAGGGACAAGAAGAAGAGATGGCTGGGGAGACGGAGAGCAAGGGCCTGGGTGGAACTTTGAGCAAACACTCCTGCGTGGCTGTTAAACAGCCCTATTAACAGCATGGTCTATTTAGTAGGAGCTCGGTTTGGGCACACACACACACACACACACACACACACACACACACACACACACACACACACACACACACACACACACACACACACACACACACACACACACACACACACACACACACACACACACACACACCCCTCCATGGTTTAAAAAAAAAGGGAAAGTAGCTTCTCTAAGTCTGAGCTGACTTGGCCTGAGGCAAAACCTGACCTTTGCACCACAAAGGCAAAAATCTCTGTTCTCATTGGTTTGAAAAAAATGCCTCTAGAAGTAACATTTTCGCCTCTTCACATCTCATCTTTTCATCGGTTATTGTGTTTTTTTTCCCCCCTTCTTTTCACTTCCCCCTTTTCATTCCTTTAGTAAACTCTCCCGTAGCCTCCCCACACGCCCTCTCCCGTCTACTTCCCTGACAGGCCCTGATGTTGCTGTAACATTTTTATCACCGGGCGGCTGAACACCTCAGAGCTGTGCAGGGTGGAGCGTGAACTGTAGCTCCTGGGACGAGGGGCGAAGATTGAGTGTATGTGCTTGCTAAACAATGTTCCAGGTATTCCTCCGTAACGTCGGGGTCACCGCCTTAGGGTCAAGTTCACGACCTTGCTAAAATGGGAATTGTTGACCCCGACCTGATTGAAATTATATAGGGTTCTTATCCTGTCGGGATGAGGAGGGAAACATTAAGGACGACTGAACAGACATGACTTCCAATGAACAGCATGTCTTCTTGTTTTGATCTATTGCTCTGTCATAACATTGTAATGATTGCTGCTTAGGTGTGACATGTTTAACGTTTATTGCCATTTGGATGTTTGCAATTGCAATCTTGACTTTGGCATTGTTCTCTAAAATAATTGTATTAATCTGCATGGAGTTTTTGCATTTACAGAAAAAACATGTAAATGCTCAATGAGTCAGACTGCAAAACATGCACCATACATGGGAGGGTAACTTCCACTTGGTCACTGCTACCAGAGCACCAGTTATGCTTGTTTTTTAACCAATCATTCAATTTCATTCACTAACATTCATTCATTAGATTAATTGATTTTTAATATTTCAAAAATAAATTGCCAAAAAAATGAATGTGTTTATATGACTCATAATAAATAGATTTCTCACCAATTCAAATAATTTAAAAGACATACTGTCATTAATATAAATAAATAAATAAATAAATGAAAACATGGCAACCCTTTACAGCAGCCTTGACACACTTTACTAGCTTATAAAAGTATTTTTTTAACACAGTAAAAGGTACTCACAAAAAGGTATAACAACACTTACTAGGTTAGATTGTGCAGATACACCCTCTGAAACATGGCCATTCTGAAGTAAAGTGTTTCCAAATATAGAAACAAGGTAGGTCTGACACAGCACAGGTTGAAGGGAATACTTTGAGACTCTGATGAAGTCTGGTTTTAGAAAGATGAACCACAGAGAACCCCAAAAAGATCTCTTCCACCTTCATGTCTGGACTTTGCCTCCCTGCTCTCCCTCTGCTGAGTGTTGATTCCTGATTGCAGACCTGACTGTGTAGTCAACAGAATGGGTGTTAAGGAGGAGAGAGCGAGAGAAAGAGAGAGAGAGAGAGAGAGAGAGAGAGAGAGAGAGAGCGGGCTGCCTAATGAACACTAAAAACAATGCCAGTGTGATGAAAGAATAAAAGTCGCTCTGCTGTGATTGAGAATTAGAGGCAGAAATTGATGCTGTGAGAGAATCTAGTGAGCAAAAATTAGGCCACTTGCTTTAATAGGGGTCTTGTGCATCGAAATGTTGTGTTAGGGACTCAGTGGTACAGGTGCACGCCACTTAGTTCAACCTCAGCGATCAGAGCATTTCTCACGCTCTCCAACAAAGTACATCCATTATTAACATGTACATTATGTAACTTTTTACATAAAAATGTGTTACCTACAAAAAGTAATTGGTAAAATCCAACAAACAGCAATTGTAACTTGCATGTCTGTAATTACGTGAACAAACATTGTGAACTACCAAAGCTCTAATTGTATTTCAAGGAAGAAACAGAGGTGAGCTGAGAGGAGGCAGAGAGGAGGGTTGGAAGTGTGCAGAATAAGAAGTAGGCCATCCACTTCTTGTAAATATTTTCTGGCTAACACCAACTGCGTAAACAATACGGCAACATGACTAGTGGGCTATTTTTTTTTCATACCTGAAATGGGACATTTATTTGTTTTCCATCAGTCGAAAAATACCACAATGCACGAATGGAGATTTGGGCTGCTCTAGGGCTGAATCTTAAAACGCTGACATTGCCATGAAGGGTCAGTTATCCAACATTTTCACGACAGGATTAAACTCACTGAAAATAACTTTGGGTCAATATGGCACCAATAGAATAGTGTTAACCTTACCAGGGCTCATGGGTGGAAAACATCCCAAGACAATGGGTTGTTATTGAAATATCTTTTTTCATGTGTAACATCGCCATTGCATTAACTAGTATTAGAGTGTGCGAAGGTTTTACAACCCAACAACAAACATCCTTTTGGCCACTATCACTTGTGACTAGGGACAAACCTGGCCGTCTGTGGCCATTCTGCACACTACACGGATGTTTTATCCTTAGGGACAAAATACTTAACAAGCTTTTACAGAATAGCGTATTATCCAAAATCATCTCAGTGTATTTATTTATTCAGGGTGGCTGTTTTTAGGTGTCCGGATAGCTCGGTTGGTAGAGCGGGCGCTCATAGATGGAGATTTGCTCCTCAACACAGCGGGCCGGGGTTTGAATCCAGCCTTTGGCCCTCTGCTACATGTCATTCCCACCCCCCCACCCCTTTTCATGTCTTCTTCAAAATAAAGGCTGAAAATGCCCAAAGAAATAATCAAACAAAAATAAAGTATATGTTTTTCTTTCATAAAAACAAAATGAACTCATGTCTCTCACTCACGGTGAGAGGAATGGTGTTTCTGTGTTTAGTTAAAAGGGTCAAATTGCTAGATTTGACTGTACACTATACTAGTAATATTCTGTTTGGAAAAATGTAAAATTGGAGTCAGTGTCATCTTATTTTTTATTCTTACTGACTTTTAAATTCTTATCACAAAAAACACTGCGTGCATGCATGCATGCGTGTGTGAGCGGGTGGGCTTGGGTGTGTGTTGACAAGGAAGATATTGTGTCATTGGTTTGAGTTGTTCGTGTGGGTTTCTACGTGTGTGTGTGTGTGTGCTCATGGGAGTGAGTGATGGAGAGGGGTGAGGAAGTGGTGGGGTGAGGGTGGGGAGGGGGTGGGGGGGCTGGGTGGTAGCCCCGCTGTTTGGCCATACGCTCCTGCCTTCTCTTGCCTTTTCAGCCTGGCTGACCAGAGAGCTCATTTGCATTAGCGGTGTGTGTGGGGTGATGGAGGGGAGGGGGGTGGATTTCGCTCTAGGCCTGTCTACTCTTCCAGGCAGTAAACTGCTGTGTGTATGTCTGTGTATGTGTGTGCACTGAGGGGGGGATTGCGCGCTGGCAGAGAGGACATGTCACATCCATGTAGCCCCGGCTAATCAGGGCCGGCTTGAGCTGCGGCCAACTAGCCGAGGCCTCACTTTCTCCACACCATGTGAAGAAATGCAGATAATGGCACACACTAAGGAGAGAAAGGCATGCTGGGAAAATGCTACATGCATGTAGGGGTGAGAGCTGCTGGTGGGTTAGCTCAGAGTTCAGCATATGGGGTGGTATCGTGTGTGTTCGTGTACGTGTGTGTGTCGGTGTGTGTGTGTGGGGAAAGGCCACAAGCACACGCACACTCACGGCTACGCTCTGACAACCCTCCAGAAGCTCTTTTCCATTGCAAATCCTCACTTATTTGGTGAAGTGCTAGTGACCCCTATGGGCAAGATTGCTGTGGTTTTTGGCTATTCATGATGTGCATGGCTGAATTTGCCCCAACAAAAAAAAAGAAGGAAAAGAAACATGCATAGGCCATGTAAAACCATGTTGAAAATACTACCCAATCTAGAGAAAACCTTAAATCTGCTCTTTGCCTCTAAACCTTATTTTTTTTGGGGGGGGGAGGTCGCAGCGCCAGAACAGTGAAAGCCATACAACGTTTCTAAATGTAAGCTGCTGCCCAGGCATGACTCAGTTGCCCTTTTCACAAGTTTTTGAATACTGTAGTAGTACAGGAGCAACCCATTTATATCCAAACAGAAAGACAACATCTCCTCCAGGAAACTTGCAATTTAGCATAGAGCACACAATACTGAAGGGCACATTATTTGGGCACCATGAACAGCTGAGAAAGACATAAACAGCTTGAGTGACTACAACCTGGCTTTTGAGACTGGTGGATTCAGACGAACCTGGCAAACTCAAGAGAAAACAGACGGCTTGGTTCTGCCAACAAGAGGTCGAGCCAGAGCAACACTTCCTGCTACAATGCCGCCTGTATGAAGACTAGGAATCAACTAAAATAAATTTAGTAAAATAAGGCACCCAAACCTGATTGAATATTTACTTGAGGAGAAAGTAACATTGCTACAGAAGCAGAGCACATTAATCCGTGTTAAGGTACTTCAAATATGACTCCTCTCAAAAAAGTGTTAGTACATTTTAACCCTTGCATAACCTTCCTTGGCAATACTGTACTCACTAATGCCAATTAAGCAAATTTAAATCTGAATTTGAATGGTAGAGTGTATGTGAGACAGAGGGAGAAAGGGGGAGGGGGATTTGTGGCAGCAGCAGTATCAGCAGCAAACAGCACCCACCTCTCCTCCCATCCCCTCCCCTCCCTTCACCTCCCTCAGGTCTTCAGAAAAGAGGACTTTGCCTGAGCCGAAACCTGCTGCTCTTATTCTATCATCCTCTACAAACAAAAAGCAGCCGAGCAAGAGACAGAAACACAGAAGGAGAGAGCGGATGAGAGAGAGGGGAGGGATGACTTAAGAGAAGGAGGGACCGATTGAACCACGGGGAGAGATTTAGATGTGCAGGTTCAGATTTTGAAGCGACCCCTGTGTTCTTCTTAGCTCCTCGCCATCAGCGTGTGCTGCCCTTGTCGTGGCAGCACACGCAAACACAACCCCCTCCAAGACTCTTAAAGCCTCTGATCCGCATCTTAACTTGAAAGAAAATATAATGTATTCCAAAGGCAGAAAAGATATTATGACACAAAGGGATGAAAAATAGCACGATGAGGCCTGTAATAAGCTAAAAGGGCGCTACGTGGATAATAGCCCTCTGAGTAGGAGATGTGGAGACCCGGGCCTATATGTTTCTCCTTTGCCTGCCCGTGATCTCTAATCCTGGGCTTTGAGAGGGGGGATGCATGGGGAAGGGGCTGAGGTTGAAGTTACTATAAGATGCATTAGTGTCTTCTACACATGTGCACCCTAATCCCTGCTCTCCAGCTTTTCCTGAGCTGCTTTTGTATTTCTTTTTTTTTTCCTCTCGCCTCCCCGCCCACCATCGTCTTTTCTCTCCTCAACTCCCTCTTTCCTCTCCTCTCCTCTCCTCTCTTGACCAGTTAAATCCCGACGGGGCCGGTGGAGTGACAGGCCCCATTCAGTGGTGTGCTGGGGGTGACAGCTGGTGAGAGGCCCGTGTGAAAGAGCGTTGCACCCATGATGCCTCCGCCACCCCTCCTCTTGCCGCGTACACACACACACAACCACACACACACCCCTAAGGCCGGGGCGAAGGGCTGGCCAGCAGCTGAGCCGTCTCTGCCTCGTCACCCCTTGTGTCCGTTCCACCCTTTGAGTCTCTTTGGAGAGTACTAGAATGGCACTGGAGTGGTGCAAACGGGACATTTTGAGGTGTCAATCTGCAATTTGGTTTTTGGTGGCTCTGCGAGGTCATCCCAGCAAGCTTTTTACACAGAAATCCCCTGTCAATCAAACCCCAGAATCTGTTGATGAAGTATTGAGTTTCCGCAGGTATCTGTTCTGCTGTTGCTGCTCATGTTAAAGTGAGACGACTGTATCTCACGTTCAAGAAAAGAAATCAAGGATTTAATTAATAACGTGGAGGTATCTTTATGAAAGAAAAGAACTTCCGATTTTGAAAAGCAATTACATCTTTCGTCACTTCCTACATTTTTAGGATCAATTTTTTGCTCATTACAAGCGGATCTCGTTCAAACTGCAGAGTTTCTAGCAGCAGTGGTAATATGGGTCTTTTCAATGAAAAAAGATAACAATGAGCCTCGTAGGTAGGGAACCTGCTGTATTACTTTAATATCAAACCCAGACTGTGTTTAAAAGCAAAAATAGACTCAACACTTTCAGCAACTAGTGTACAGGTTGTTTCACTTTTGGCATCAATGGAGGACCAAACACATTTATTTGTGGAAAAATGTCAACGATTATGACTTTAACAGTCATTTAAAGTAACCTGGAACAATTTGAACTTGCTTGGTGGAATTTCAACGAGGCTCCACAGTATCCAGCTACTTGATCCAACTGCCCTCCCTAAAATGCAGTAGTGGTCTGCTCTCAGCGTGGCTCTCTAGTCAGTTCAGTTCATTAACAAGAGGGAGCTTGTGTTGATCCAAGGCCTGTAGTATTGTGCGTGTTTGAGTGAGCACTGATGAGATGGACCTGCAGGAGTGTGTTTGTGTGTGTGTGTGTGTGTGTCCCGTCTGGCGCTGCCCTCATGTCGGCCATGACAGCATGTTCTTTCTCTGCCCCCAGCTTGCTTGCCTTGCCTCATGTCCATCAATCTGTGAGTGTGCCCTCACCTGCACCTGTTTTTGTGTCTGTGAGTGCATGTATGCATTACTTATTTGCTCAAGGAGTGTGTTTCCTCCCACATTACAGCTTACACTGTGTGTGTGTGTGTGTGTGTGTGTGTGTGTGTGTGCGTTTCCCTGCCCGCCTGCCTAACGAGGGTCCCTAGTCCATATGTGACTTCCTCATTAACGGGCCCACATGACAGGGACAGAGGCGCTGGCCGCTGGCCCAGAGTCGGGCTGACACTGCCGGACCCCCAGACGCCAGCGGGACCGTGTTTGTGTGTGTGTGTGTGTGTGTGTGTGTGTGTGTGCTTGGCCGCAGATGCCCTAACCATGTGGCCCCCTGTTCTCTCTTCCAGTTAGGACCACTAATTACAAGCTGAATCTCTCCCCTCTACCTCCCTCCATCCCTTCTTTTCTCATTCTCTTTTAGTCTGCTTTTGAAGTGATAATGGCGTCATTGGGTTGTAATTGGTCGGCTAAGATTGATAGTAATGAATAGGAATGGTCTGAGGTGTGCTGCTCAATGTCGCGGTGTTGTTAGTTGACAAGGTTTAACTGGGTGAAAACACCCAGGAAGGGAGAAAGAGAGATTTACAGTGCAACAGGGGCTAATAAACAGAAGGAGAAGCTGGAAATAAAAGTTCAACAAGAGCGCCTTTTCCAACTAAAATGACAGATATCTCCGTACGGACAAACTAGCAACACACACAACTGTTTGAACAATCGATGTTGGCGGAGTGTATTAGTGCTGCGCCAGGCAACCCGCCATATGCAGTGATTGACAGGCTGTCACAGAGAGGCTGCTTTTCCGGTACTTCAAGTCAACTTTCACAAACACTACCCTGCCCGCCATACCTGGCAGAGGCACAATTGGAACTGTTTGTGCTGCTGGTGCCACATTCAGTGGAATCAAGGCCGAGAACAAACAATGTCAGCGAGGTTTTTATTGTGTGCAGTTAGCGGACACAGGGAGTGTTTTTTCCATCATGCTGAGCTGCAGCGAGGACACACAAACATGAGCTCACACTCCACAAACGCTACAGTCACTACAGTGCTTCCTGCTGACATTGGAAGGTGAGATTATTATGACGAGAAAAGGACAGTTGCTCTTTAACAGTTTTGGAGCAGTGAGGCAAACACTATAAATAACTCTGTAGGCTGTTACTCAAACGTTAAACATGAAATGTGCTTAACTTTCAAATAAAGCTGTCACTCTCCTCTAAGTCGTTTCCATCCTTGAAAACACAACTCCAAGGTTTAAATTTAAAACCTAAAACCTATTGTTAATCACAGTATTTGCCTCTGATGAAATATTGTTTGAGCTAATTATGTTTTGCTCGCCCACACAGTCCTTTACTGAGCTTTTACTTCAAAAATACGCATCCAAAGAACGCTTTATGAAAGCTGTAGCAGGCACTTTTTTTGCGGCGTCAGGCACAAATTCCTTAGTAATCTATCAGCATATCGTGATGGTCGGTGGACAATTGGTCGGAGAGAAAACTTAACATCTGCACCTCCTCTTGGCTCTGTTGTCAGGCTTTAGATAATCAAGCCTGTGATGGGAGACTTTGGCCAATCACAGGTCATTTTTAGAGAGAGAGAGAGCATTCCTATTGGCTGTTCTGCGCATGCATTGCACTTGCAACAGAGGTGAGAGGAAGAGCTGCAGAAAAGGTCCAACTTTACTTCATATCATGGTGTTTCTTTTTTGCATTCTGCCCTCTGTGACTTTAAGCATAAGATGGTGTACACATTATATATTTTTTTTAAATCACTTTCCACAGGTTATTTTGCCCTACTTTACAGACAGCACCAGCAATAGGTTTCAACCTTTTTCATTGTAGAGTGATCAGTTTTGGTGCTCTATTTATGTTTAAGAACACCTGGGCGAGCAAGATTTGGGTCTGTTTCAGTCAGCATAGTGGCAGAAAAAGTTTGACTTGAGAAAAATGCTTAGAGCAACACTTCAGCCATGTGCCATCACAGCCCAGCTGCATGCAGATGTTAATTCTAGCAAAAACATGACAGCAAACACTATCTCACTCTCTCTCAAATATCCCACACTTAAAACAGTACAAGTGAGAAGATATCAGCGAGAACAGGTTTGGGATAAAAACTGTGAACCACCCGCCCAACCTGGAGATGTCCACCGCTGGTGACAACCACCAGCTGCTCCTCGCCACCCTTACTGACCTCCTGGTCTGGGCTCTGATGGTTTGCCTACGACTGTACCTGTCTGGTTTACACATGTAACTCTTCTGGGTTACATTCCGGATCATTTCAGGGTCATGGGAATGTTGTCAGGGCACACTGGAATCTGACCATTGGACTCAAATTATTTCCATTACAAAATGGGAAAAAAGTAGCTGGATCAGTTTTTTCCCCCAATCAGACATTTGCTCCTAAGATGACATTTGACAGGCATCAACACAGGGAGGTGTTCATTTAAAAAGATAATAAATAAAAGTCTTTTCATTCTACGTTCATATTTACAATATGTGGTTATACAAATTGTCACGGATTGTTTTTGGAAGCCTGAGTTGAAATGCGTGGCAATTATTCAGGTATTGTTTGGTTTATGAAGTATACTACGCTATTGACGACGGTTTAGCTTCTAATAACTGTGTACATTTAAAGATAAAAAACAAGGCCGTTGATTGTGTTGCAGAGATGTTAATTGCTCAGTTTTTTTTCCTTTCTCATCCACAGATTATTGCTGTGAAAATGTTCAGTTTACTTCAAAATAATTACCTGTCACACAAATGTTCAGGCCCCAGGGGCAGTTTAACGGCCTCAGCAGATAACATTTTTCCCTAAGCGGGTCTTAAACTGCCTCCTGGCGTTTAAATTAATTACCCCTGCCCAGACAAAGGGGTGACCCCAGACAGCCGTTTGAACTCTGACCTTCCCATTGTCTTGTTGCCTTTCCAAGGTCAACAGAGACAGACGCTGCCTGTCTGTTGACCTAATGTTGTGTGTCTATGCTACATCCACGGTGTGTTAGATTTACAGACATAAAGGAACAAAACTCCATGTCCGGCATTCAGAATATAACTTCCATTCACGGTTTCAAAGTTTGTCATTTGTATCATTTGACTTTGAATTTAAAGCAGTAGCAGAAGAAGTATTCAAAGCCTTTGCTTAAGTAAATCAATACCACGATGTAATAGTTAATGAATGTATGACTGTATAGTAGGTCAATCACAGTTTATATAATGTATAGTCAACTTTCATAAATGATTTGCACATAAAATTATAACATGCACAATAACTTTCCACGTTTCATACTGTCATTTAATTCATTGGATATATACTCTTATCTTTGATATATTAATGAAGTGTATGGATTGGTCATTTTATATTTTTTTGTGGCTACCTGGCCGGTTGACAATTAGCTCTAACTCTGGCTTAGTTAAAATTCTGTTTTGTCTTGACCAATGAGCACAAAAAATAAACTAATAGAAAAAAATACAAATTAAAAACAGATCATCTGCTATTTGTGGCATCTACCATCTACACGCCCCTCTTATTAAATATTACAGCATCACCGGTCAGGTTTGTGTTTATTTCCATTTATTTCCGCTTGTACTCACGTTACAATTACAAGATGATTTCTAAGTATCTGTGTGAGTTGAGTACGTCAAGTCCTATTTTTTATTCACATTACATCCAAATTGACTTTATAGTGACAGCTCCCAACATATGTACCTGCAGTATTGTCCACTAAATATAGCAACACGATGATTTACAGTGAAGTACTCATACAGATGGGATTCAACGCTATGGAGTCGTGGTAACTTGGAGGTTACAGTTTACCAACCTGCCTGTGTCTCTGCCAATCTGGCTCTCTGGTCTGTCTGGTCTGGCTGTCAGCCGGTCGATCACCAGCGTCGGAGATAAAGAGAGAAACTTGTTCTCAGAATAGAATCGACTGTTTTCTCCGGCACCGTCAGATGCTCCCACTCTCAGGAAAAGCACTCCTCTTCTGACACTGGCACAGATAACACTTTCTTTTTGGGAGTGAACGAGTGATGGGAGTGAACAGCAGAGTGGCCACAAGGTGCAGCTTCAGGCCAAACAAAGCTTTGTCCTCTATCAGTGCCATGTCATTTCTTCACCATGATTGCCCTCTCGAGACATCTTGTGGTGCTGATCTGAATCATTCAACCCCCCCTCTGCTGTCCCAATCCCCCAAACCCACCCTCCGGTATTTACGTAAAAAAAGAAATCAGTTGAAAAGAGGAAATTCATTTTGTGTTAACTCACTTCACCTTTCAAAGTGCCCCTGGGTAGCCGGGAGGCCTTAAACAGTGAGGTCCGATGATAACAGCTATCTGCTGGCTGCTTATGGTCTTTCTCCTTGCACAATGCACTGCCACAATGACTGCTCAGGGGTCAATTCCCACATTTAACGTCCGTCCTCTTGTATGCACCTCTGACTAGAATGTGCAATGTGTCTTTAACATGTTGTCTAGGAATTGAAAGGTGAGTTGAATCCAGTGATTGTATTCAGATTAAGCAGGACTCATTAGCCATGCTTCCATTCAATTGACCAGCAAATATTAAGTAAACTTTTGAAATGTTGAAGAAAAGAAATGTGAATTAGGCATATTTCCATCAAATGATTTGAGGGGGAAAACTAGACTAAAGTGTGGTGCTATGCAGGGTGCGGTCTGTGAAAAAAACAGGGGGGAAGTGGATCGTTGTTGATTATGCACAACAAAAGAAAACTTATTTAACTTATTTAAATCCCCCTTTCAATACCATGGATATAATGCCACTTGGCCAGCCATGCCACAACACTTAGTTATGAACTTCAAAATTCAATGAAAAATAACCTCAACTTTTTCCTAAAGTTACCAGTAATCAGAGTAGAAAAATTAGATGTTGCTAACCACAAACAAAACAAGTCACCTTGGCCATCTACCGCGTTTACGAGGGGAAATGGAGACGTGTCTGGAGGAATTTGGGTCAATTCTGCAAATTTGAAATGTTCTTCCATGTAATGTAACATGCTGTGCCGAGACATGTTCCAGGACAACAGGAAGGCACAGACAGCTGTTCAGTCCTGCGAGTTAAATGCTTGCTACGTTATTCGGCAAAGCCATTTCCATCAAGTCTTTTTCAACAGAGGCAAAAAACCACCCCAAGCGAGCGCAAACACAATGGTTTCCATCCAGCTTTTCTAAGGCAGCACTTCCAAATGTGCATTAAAATGCCTGAATGGAAACACAGCTACTAACAAGCTCTTCAATATTGGATATTTTGAGCTGTCATGCCAATGCATCAAAGCACATGGCATAAAGATGAATGTTTATGTAGCCTACTGGATTTCAACTTGTTGCCTCGTGCCAATGAAGTCTTCTTGCACAGCGAGCTGCCACTGGAAATGACTTTCTGTCTCTCATGGATTTATAGTAGCTTGGCATATGTGAGCATTTGGATGCACAGGATTTTGTGTGCATGCAACTATTCTGTTGCAGATTATTCTATTCCATGATGTATTGTGTTATGTGTATACATCAGCGGACATGAATGCAAAAAGAAAAAAGGGCGTGAATGAAAAGAAAGGCTCGACTGATAGGATCTGGGGAAAGAAGCCCAAGGTTGTTAAAGGTAATGAATATATACCTGTGTGTCTTCAGCCATTGTAGCTTATAATTGCAGTGGTGTTCTTCAGTGGCTGAGAAATGCCAAAGAGGACACTAACAAAACACCTGCCTGTGCTGTTATTTCACTTCAATATTTCCTCCCTGACAATCCCCTGTTTCAGCCTTTTCACAGGCTTCCCCTCGCTAAGGGTACGCCAAGGAAACACATTTGTTATAGAAGAGAGAAGGGGTTGCCACTTGGGAAACAAAGGGAAAAGTGGTGACATTATGACGCGCCTGTGATGTTAATTAAAATAAGAGAAAAAGGCCATTCAGCAATGTTTCACAGATACAAAACAATTATCTTTTGTGTTGAAAGAGAAATGTAATCCACACTAACTCTGTTGCTTTGAGCTTAGCATTGGACGTCCCCATTCAATAAGACGCTTTCTGCCATTTCAATAAGGATTCCAGCTTATGTGCTCATGGAAGTAAATGTAAATGGACTGCTCTTACATAGCCTAGCTATTTTCTAGTCTTAACAAATACTGAAATCACTTTTACATAGTACAGGAACCATGTACCATTCACTAACATTCATACACTGTGGCCGAGGCTGCCGCACAAGGTGCCACCTGCTCATCAGATAAACCCTCACACACATTTACACCTCGATGGCACAGCATTGGGGACGTGGGTCTGCAGGGCCAGGGATCTAACCACCAACCCTCCGATTGGCAGGCAACCCCCCTACCACTGAGCCACAGCTGCTCAGTGAGGTGAAGAGCCACACTGTTTGGTTTTATTTCCTTTGTCATTTAAGTGTTTTGTACTGTATATCCTCTATGTGTTGTAGCCGTTTAAGTCTCTGTTATCCAATACGGCTTTGTCTTTGCTTGTCATCTTTTCTGAAGTAGGTGATGTGTGATTGTTTTAAGGCCCTTAGGGTTTGTTTTATTAAACGTCAAGAAATTCTATATTTTTGATGTGCTGTGTCACTGAGCATGTAAATACTGTAAGCCAATCTGAGCGTCCCGCCTTCAAGTATTGCTGGATGTCAGGCACGCTTTATGTCACTTTCTGTCGTGTTGTTATTGACAGGATTAAGCAGACTTCAATGTCTCTAAACTATACAGTGGTTTCCTCAGACAATTACTATCTCCTCAAGCTATGTGTGGGCAGAGCATTAAGAAACACCTATTGGACCAAAAATGTATGAGTTCATTGAGACGAGTCCTAAGCTTTCTGTGTAACTTTGCTGTTCAGTTCACCTGTTTAGAAGCAAAATTGACATCAACGGGTTTGGTGGTCGCTATGTTGAATGTAAACAAACAAACCTACCAACAGCGTGCGAGGTAGCTAAGCCAGTTTGTGATTGGTTCCCGCAAAATTGTCAAGTGAAGCAGGAGAATTAAACGTGCAGGTTTCCAGACTGAGCTACTTGAGTAATCAAGTCGCCGGCAGAGTTTACCAAGTCCAGGTTCGAATTTGAAATTGTTTCAAAAATTACGATAGCAACGAAATCATTTTTCATGTTTTTTTTTTTAAATTGAAATGTGTTTCTGTAGCGACCACCGTACTTCCAGGTGCGAGTTGTTATGCAGCCTTGAGTCACACAGTGAGCTGCACTCTAGTGTGGATTTATTTATTTATTTCATTTATTCTGGCTGCGTGTTTAACTGTTAAAACAACTGCTGTCGGCGGATATTTGACAGACTTTTTTTGACTTTTTAACTCTGGAGATGGCAATGTTGGTCTGTTGGTCCACCACTTTGAACAACTATTGGATGGGTTGTCATTAAATTTCGGTCCCTTGGAGAGTTTGGATTTACACTTCTTTGGTGTTTTATGCTGTCACAAGTTTCCTTTAGTCGCTCTTTATAATTATTTTTTTGTCTGCCTGATGCATCACAGTACAAAGACTGTATGGATTCACTTTGATATGACAATGATGCAAATGAAATGATGGCTTGAAATGACAAGAAACCGCAAGAATCTCTTTCTTTCTTTACTGAAAACAGAACTGGGCCAATTTAAATGATTATTAGCATGTTCTTTTACCGACATGGATAACTTGACAATAAGGACAATGTAATAATGGACAATTTCCTCTCAGGTGTGCTATCCAATGTGACACATTTTATTTTGCGGTTAACAAAATACTATATGGTATTCACAAGTTATTATTTGACCAAACTGACCTTTTTCTTTCTTGTCTAGGTCTCCTATGTGCCTGTCGAACAAGCCAAGAGTACACACTGTATCATAAAGGATGATGGACAGTAATCGCGGGTTCCGGCGTAGCAGAAAAGTTAGAGGTTAAAAGAAAAAGCCTATTCAGTGCTCATGCTGCCTTTTGTTCCTCCTGAGGTGAATTTCTGAGCTGTCTAAATGTGCATGCGTCTAATTGCTGCCTTAAAAATGAGTTTTTCAAGCACAAAATAGCCTTTTCTCAATGACGCTTTAAAAAGAAAGGCCTGCCCAGATTAAAGAGTGAACAACCACTGAAATCGTTGCCTGGAAATAGACATATTACAAAACACAAGTGCCCACTATGGATGATGATCCTGTAAAATGATTGTGAAATCCAACCCACCAGGTAATAAATACATGAGAGAATGTGAACTGCAGGGGAAAGCAGATTGTGGAGGTGGAGCCGGTGGATGGATCAGCCAATTGCACCGACCTCCGTTGATCTCCAGACTCCTGCAAAGAACTTCATCTTGGGTTTTGAGTGTCTATATGTATTGTTTAACCCTCTGAAGTCTAAGGGAATGTTTAAATATCTTCTTGAATGACCCTTTTAAGGGTTTTTGCATGCAATCTGACCCCTGTGTGTTTCATATGAAAAAATCTGAACAGATTTACTGTTCCATAGAAATGTATAAAGAGAGGATTTGGCCCTAAAACTCAATTGTTTTGGTGCTTTAACTGGTTTTACAAAAAATCCAGAGAGAGTTGTGTGAAGCTGATAGTCTTAATAAGCTTTGTATCCACTAATTTGGCAATGGCTTGAATGTAACATTAAGTTATGTTGTGATGTTCATCAATATAAAAATGTTGCAAACTAAAGCTTTAACCAAAGTTCTGGTCTAACCGTGACAGACTTTTACGAACTAGCAGCCAAAATCTGCATAATTGCCCACGCTCCTTCCAGTTCGTTCTGTTCTGAGTGCTCACACATGTCCACCCCTGATGTCTACCTGTAATTCTTGCCCTGTTGAGCTGCTACATGTCCAATAAAGCCAATGCAAAGTTAAAGAAAAATCAAGAAAGCAAGAAGGGAAGTCTGACAGGGACCATAAGTGGTCCAGACCTGGATGAAGCAGTAGGTGGTAGTGAACGCTTGCTCACACACACTCTTTGTTTTCTCTAGAGAGAACGCATTTTCCTTTCATACAAAAACAACATAAAAACTGCCTCTCCAACTCCAAGCCTTTACTCCTTTAGGACACTCTAGGTAAACAAAGTATGTAATGTTTACTTGGTTGCAGTCACCCGGGTACTTGTCAGCAGTGGCTCCGGCTTGTTGCGGCATCAGGTACATCTGAGTGGTCTGCGGGATCTGAGGCATAAGGGAGGCTGCGGTCCAAAGGCAGAGGAGGGGGGCGGTGGGGGGGGGGAATCGATGCAAGGTTCTTTTAGGCTCACTTCCCTGGCTGCGCAGCTGGTAGCAATTACCTGAGAGGGATAGGAGAAGACTGAAGTCACCTAGCGCTGAAGGCCTCTCCTCGGCTCACACCCTAAGGCTCTCTAATTACTCCACCAAAAGCCGGAATATCTGTCAAAACCAATCAGTGGCAGCCAGGAAACAGGAACATGGCGAGGCATTCATTTGTTTGCGAGGCAAACACTCGCCAGGTACTAAGCGCCAAATCAATGTTTGATTTATTAATACGTGTATGCAGGTCAGAGCACCGCTCTTTATTATGACAGTTTTCCCTCTTGCAACAATAGCTGTGGATAACAGAATTATTAGGTTTAATTGCTTTTGTTTTTTCCTTTGCAGAAGCTTGTTTTTTTAAGTGGGAAAAATGTGGTCTCGTGCTAAGTGAAACCATATCCACCGAATGAGGAGTAAGTAAGGAAATTGTTGCCAAAGGGCAAAAAGTGAAGTTGGAAACAAACACAAGAGGTGCTTCTTCTAGATGATAATCTTTCCCGCCCGTCCTCTTTTTCTTCATCTTCTTCGTGGGATTGGCTTTGGAGTGTGGACGCCCCCCCTGCCATATGCTTGGCGCCGCTCATCTTTTATAACCACTTTGTCACTCTCCCCCGTTTGGAGGTAGACTTTGAAAGTGATGTCGCAGGATGCAAAACACCCAGAGAGAGGTGGGCCAGCACCAGACAATGATTAATACGGCTTTCAGCCATCTCCTTGAAGGGAACTGAGGCAGCATTGCATCGCAGCTGAATTACTTTGGCTTTGAAGGGGGGGGGGCAGGCACGGAGGGGAGGGGGCGGGGGGTAAGAGGGAGAGATCTATGAGAAAGCATCACCATAATTCTTTGAATCGCCATATACGGATGTTTTTTAATTAAAATGTTATGTGAAAAACACATTATTCACAACCTTGAATTGCACGGGCGAAACTTATACTTTATGCATCGCGGGGGAAAGTATTGAGACTTTGTCACATTCACAAAGAGCCTCATCTAGATTTCCATGCTGTTCCACCAAGGTTGAGCAAGTTGTTTTACACGTTCCATTCAAGTTTTTAAAGTGATAAATGATAAGGACACATTTGCACACCTTTTCTTAACTTTCAAGCTTCTGAGAAGTAGGGACGCTCCAATCAGTAACTGTTGGGGAATTTTGGACTCGGGGAGGGAGGGGTTTGTTGAGGAATGCCGGCATGTGTTTGCGCATAAATGAAATCCAAATTAAGTGTGCAGTGTACAGGATGTGCGGCAGAGTCTCCCCGCAAGGCCTTGTGACTTTGACCATGAGGCCAGGGATCATGTGTTCTCAATGGCTGGCGAATATGTGCTGTCATAGTGACTCACCCTCCTCAATAGAGGTCTAATTAAGACCATTAATGATGCAGGTCTGCTCAGGGTGCCCTGTGATTCACACCTCCTGTAAGAGGTAGGGAGGTGTTGATGGGCTTTCTTCAGGGACTTAAACATGTAAGTGTGTTGGTCTATGTTAGGACACATATATGGGTGGCCAGGTACTTTTCCCCAGTACCGAGTAGGGCGGTAAATTACAACCTTAACCTCAGTGATGCTGTAGTTTGCATTTAATCCACAATGGCAATTTGAAGGGGACTTTTTAACTTTCCTTCACATATTTTTGGGTAGAAATTATTATACAGTGGCTTAGAGATGACACCTTTTTACCAGTCAATACATACAGTATGTGATCCACATTGAGGTAATAAGCATTACAAGGACAACTACATGACAACCAATCAGCATCCAGCATTGGAACAAAAAACAGTAGCGCCATCTATCAGCCTCTCTCACCCATTGAATCTCACATCCAACCTTCACATACTGTACATATTTAAATAATAGACAGTCAGCTTTATAACAATGCAGCTACAGCTAACGCTGCGGGTTTTTAAATGGTGTGTTTAACTTATGAATTAGGAGAATTTTCAAAAACCTAGCGCTTCACTGTCAAGATTTTAATTTTGATTTCATTTTATTATTTGAGGATTTTAAAAAAGAAGCACATATACCATTGCAAACTAGTAATTACATAGGCTGGCACTAAAAAACACAGAGGGTAAATCACAATAAAGTCCAAAGGCTTATTTCCATTGTGGTCGTCTAGGTAAACACCCCCCCCCCCCACTTTACCGTGCACTTTGCAAGGTGATGAAGCTGTGCGAGAAACCTTATGTACCGTTGTTTAAACAATGAGAACTGATACATAGCTATAGCAAAAATATTGTTTATAACAGATTTAAGGATCTGAGCACCTCCACCAGGTCCTCCACCACCGCCAAATTAAGAAATAGAAATTTCATGTGACCTATTACAAAAAATACAGCTTTGGGCCTGTTAATCTAGATGTCAAGTGGTTTTACATTTTGGAGATGGAGGTATTCACACTATTTTGATTTTATCAAGTAAAACGGTTAAAGGAACTGCGCTAATCAATGCGGTGACCCAAAGGGAAGAAGCTGTAGTTGACTTTTACCCCCTTTTGGAAAAAGAAAAAAGGTCATGCACCGATTTAGAGAATGAAATGGAAAAGAGATAATTAATTATGAATGCCTACTTTTACGGAGCAGATTTAAGTGAGATCAGTTCTAAAGACAGAAACAAAGGAAGTGCTCTAACTTAGTCATGCTTGCACGCGCGCGCACACACACACACACACTTTCATATGGCAATTTATCTTAACATATTACAATCCCAGTATCCCACAGATGAAATCTCAGTTAGTTCCTACCATGCAAATTAAAACAACGCAGCCCATACTCCATTTCACATATCATCACAAACCCCCGCCCCACTTCAAAACCCCTGCTCCCAATAATCAACCTTACCATGTTGGGGAATAAAATGGAAAGCGCTGAATTAACAAGCAGGCGTGACAGGCTGGTTATTGATTTAATGTCAGCGGCTGGCTGGCACATACATCTCTGAGGCACAGCACACTATTAAAACGTCCTAACTAGGGTAATTGCATTAGACACCTTTTTACACCACTTTGTGCGGCTAATCGGCATGTAATAAGGAGAGAGAAGAGACAGGGGCAGAGCGATTCGCTGAGTCAGGAGTTGTGTGATGTCATGTCTGGAGGCGGAGACAAAATGGGAAGAAGAATAGGAACTGTGAAGAAGTGGTGACAAGAGGACGAATGGGGACCTTTGCTCCTTCCAAGAAGGACAAAAAAAGAAACTGGTGGCATTAATCTGCACTGTCAAAGCTATACATCATTATTCCTGACTCAGCGTCTTGCAGCTGACGAGTACACAGAGCATACATCCCTTCACAAGGTTCTTTTAAAATGCCTTAACCGTGGACATATTTTAACCTTTTTTGGGGGCGTTTCAGGTCTTTAATTCCACAGGACAGATAAAGACGTGAAAGGGGAATGACATGCAGCAAAGGGCTGCAGGTCGGAGTCAAACCCGCGGCCACTGTGTAGAGGAGTAAATCTCTACACATGTGCGCCTGCTCTACCAGGTGATCTAACCCAGCCCCCAAATATTTTAACCTTTCAACACCCACAAACTCTGAAACGGTAGATTGCTGCAAAATGGAAAGTTACATGAATGTAAACATGCAATATATTCAATTCAATTATATTTATAGTATCAAATCATTAGGGTCATCTTGGGACACTTTACAGATAGAGTAGGTCTAGACCACATTCTGTAATTTAAAAAGACCCAACAATTCCAGTAATTCCCCCAAGAGCAAGCATTTAGTGTGACAGTGGCGAGGAAAAACTCCCCTTTATGTATTGATAGCTCAGAGTCTTATCTTTTTTGTGATTGTGGTCATTTTCAAAAATAACTCCCTGTTAAGGGTTGTCTATAGGGTAAAAAGCATGACTAATATACAGTATATCACAATGAAACCTTGCCAGTTGATTATTTAAATTAAAGACTAGTCCTCATCCAACACTCAGCAAGCACAATGTCAAACTATTACTTTTATTATAGCCCACAACCGTAGATGTGGATAACCGCTACTAAACTAAATGGTTCAAATAACCTTTATTGAACAAGGCTGTGTAGGCAGAACAAGAAGAAAACAGAAGAAAGCTGTCCTGCAGCAACAAGTACAGTATTCACCTCCCATGGTCGAATCCCAGGACTGAAATATCCTTCAAACTGCAGCAGCTTGACCGCGCTCCAGGCTGGGACCTCCTCCTGTTGCTCCCTGAATGAAGATGTGAAACTTCATTATAGACCCCCCAATGAGGCCTCTGAGGGGGAGATGGAGAAAGAGAAAAGAAGACAAGGGGGGAGGGAGGGGTGGCCAGGTGCCAGGTGCTCCCTGTGATGGGACACCCCATCGCCATGGAGACATGGGTCAAGGGGCATGCGCGGGAGGGGCACTCGGAGAGGGCACGCGCTCCAAGCAGCGGGGCCGCCGGGCTTGGGCATGAATTACCCGCCCGCTGAGCCGCTGCTTTGGGGCTGCTGGAGGAGAGGTCACATACTCAGTGGCCCTCAAACGCACACACACAGGCTCTCTCAGCAACAACAACACCGCTCTGTGTGCGCCCGGTTAGTCACAACAGCTATTCTGCATTTAGCACAAATACAAGTGCACACACACACACGCAGACTTGGAGAGGATGAATTAGGTCAGCTTCATTGGTCAAACAGGACGGCTCTACCCGCAGCAGGGCACTAAACAAAAATTATTCTCACTAGAATGCTTTTGATATCAAAAGAGACAATCAGTGGCTGGACCCCCGCCACTCAAACTGTCCCACAGCTCAGTGTGGCGCAACATAAGGCACCTTGTCCAAAGAGCACCTGGACACAAGAACACTTTGGACAAAGTACAAAGAAGTACACACTACTGTAAAAAGTACTGTTTTGTGTTTTTACATCTGGGGTCCGATTCAATCTATAATGCTAGTATTGGCGAGTACTAGAGTTCATGCACCCATCCAACAGCACGTAACTTGGCCCCAACAAAATTTAAAGTAGTATATTTATATTAATTTTCCGATATGACTCACTGTCAAACTGGATCATACAAAAAGTTCTGTGCCTTTCCTTGTTTGTAGTTGTTCAAGTTTCACAAAGACTTTAAGACTTTTTTGGTTTTCAGTATCAGCGGACATGCAAATTCAGGTCTTATATTAGAAAGGCAAAAATTAACATCTCTATTTGCAAGCAACAGTCCAATGCTGGACCCTGATTGGCTGAAGGCACTGGCTAATGCAAGATTATCTGAGTTGGGCTCATTACTTAAAACACACATTTTACTTTCAAAAAGTCCACAACCACTCAAAAAAAGTAAAATGTTTCCCTATGAACGAATATTAAATTCCTCCTTCCAAAAGTCAAAAAGAAAGAAGAGAGATTTGGGCTTCATTGTAATTCAAGGAAGGAAAACAGTCCGTAACTTTTGCTTCGTAACAACAGTGGACAACTGAACCTCCTCCTCAGCGTGACACTGCTGCTAAACTGGAGCTTTTGTTTCTGCCAACAGTATGTGATGATCCCACTCTGGCGGAGGAGGGCTGGAGAGAGAGAGAGAGAGAGAGAGAGAGGCCGGGCCACGCTGTTCTGCGTTAAACTGAATCAAAAGGCCAGAGGCAGCTGCGTCGGCCTCCAGTCGCTTGATTTGCCAGAGAGACCCTGGATCCGTGCCTTCATCATCTGACAACCTGTGAGAGCGACTCATTCATCCAGTCCTCTCCTACACACCTCCGGGACCTCAACAACACCTCGCAGCGTAATGAATCAAACACTCGGCCAGGAAAACACAACCCCCTTTGCATAAACACACACAGACGGTTTTTTTAGTACTGTTTTGTCGTTGTACATGTAGAAGCATAGGCGTAGATTTGGGGGGGAATACCCCCACCCCCCCACTATTTAAAACAGCTAGATTTTGCCCCTTCAAAAGATTATTTAAAAGACAACCAACTCCCCAGAAGAGGTGAAACTAAATAACCATTCAGGGTTCTCAAAACAAAAATCCTTTAAATCCTTCTTAGGGCTGTGGTTCTCCAAAAGTTGAATACATCTTAACTTTATTGCAGCATTGAAGGGAAAAAAAAAATATTCAAATGTCAAAATTGAAAGTCAAACAACTGCCCAACAGACAAATATCCGTATTTACAGTAGGAAATTATGATCCTACGACGAGCCCCACAAGCCCTGGTTATCATGTGCCCCCCCCCCCAAACCAAACCGAACATATGCCTTTAAACACACACACACACACACACACACACACACACACACACACACACCAAAACAAATGCACATGTGCATGTTACACTAATGATGGTCAGTGAAGATAAACGAAAGTATGCTGACGAGTTCATGGCTGATTCTGAAAGGGCCGAGCCGTAGGTTTGGGCGTTAGCAGATGCATGCGCGGGGCGAGATTCTGGCAACACATTTCTTTTTGATATCTAATCACGGCAGACGTCAACAACGGCGTCCTTATTACTGCGGTAATGAAAATTGAATCCGTCTCACACGGATTAATTTGTAAAAAGAAAAAAAATAATGAAGACAAAAAGAGTCCTGTATCAAGCAGACAAATCAGACCGACAACAAAGTATGATGCGTGACAGTTTCCCCGAGTCCTCCCGCGGTGATGCAGGCCTGTCCTTTTGTGTCATGACTAGTCACTCCCTGGCATTAATCAGAGCGTCGTCCTATCTTGTTAGGCTGAGCCGGGAGATGATAGGGAGACTGCAGGTCTTTAATCAAGGTAAGAATTATCTGTGATGGTAGCTGATTATAAACCTGGTCATCAGCAACATATTGTCGCCTCCTAATCATCCAAATAAACAGAGACCTGCCCTCAGCCCCGACGTGGAGGAATAAATTACACACACACACACACACACACACACACACACACACACACACACACACACACACACACACACACACACAATGGCACTCACATGAATGTATACCCAAGAATTTGCTTTAAAAAACATACAGACAAACACACAATCTGCAGCACACAGCACTTTTACATCAAATACTTTTAATGCAAATAGCACATTTTACGGTGGCTTTTGAAATTCCTTTCCTCTCAGTTATTGAGGAATGAATACCTTCCAGCTCAGGAACCCCAAGCTTGAAAGACATCCATCAAGACAGCAGATAAACAATGAAACGGCCCCTCTCAAGTCGATGATAACCTCAACTTCTTTCTAATCTACTTTCATGTGCTTTGTCTCCTTCTTTAATTTACTCCCACTATTCTTTTTTCACCTCTCCCGGGGTGAGCCTCTCCTCTCCTTTCTCCTCCCTCTCTTCTAGAAGCTCATTACCTCAGGGCCGAGTCCTCGGCTGTTTTCAACACAGTGAAATTATAACACGACTGGCGACGGCACTCGTTAGCAGCCTTGTCAATCATCTGCTCGGGCATGGGGAGAAGCAATCGGCGCCAGGGTCAGCGATGAAGATGTTCATTCTCTATTCATCCATCACATCTTCCGGGAAATCAATTTACACTGCATCAGCGTCACCGTGCCTCGACAACAGCGGCGATATGAAAGAGGAGGGAAACAACTTCTGAGAGGAAGACAGAGCAGAGTGGGAGATTCGTTTAGATACAATCTAATAAACGTCACTCATCTTGGTTTTTTTCTCTTCTGTCACCCCCAAGTTACCTGAATCCATTGTCCTCCACTGGAAATTACTATCTGCTAATGCGTTTTCTATATATTTTGCAGCTTTAATAGAAAACAAAGTACAGCGCTAGCTGGTAATCAACATGTTTATCCTAAGTTACTGAACCTCATTCCTTCAACGTGCCTTCCCTTTCTCGTGCCTCTTCTTGTCCCGTTTACTTATGTATTCTCTTTGGCAGGTGGCAGGTGACAAGGCAGAGATTTGGGATGTTGCCGTCACTCACATGTATAATGTAGTTGTTGCTTTCTTGCAGATGTCAGCTTCATGGTTCATTAACGGTGTTTGTTAAGAGGAACCCGAAGAGAAGGAGGATGAAAGACAAGAAGACAGGTAGAGATGGAAGGAACTAGGCTGGCAGGGGAAAAGTAATTGGCAACATAAATGAACCCTGGTTTCGCCCCGACACTGTCCACGTTAGTAGACTGCCGATGAAAATGCCTTTGAAAACGACAACTCTGTGCTGGACATGGCGGCTTTTGAGAAAAGTGTGAGGTGAGGAATAGTCAAGTAGAGGGAAGTGACAGAGCAGGAGAAGGAGGGCGGAGTGCCAGCTTGTGTGCATGGAAGCATAGACGGGTGTGTGCTGCCAGAAGTGTGTATTAGTGTGCTTTCATTCCAGGAGATGTCATGCTGTTTGAGCAAACGGTTCTCCGTTAAGGCCATCCACCGCCTGCTGCCGGCGTCGCCACCCCTGCTGTACCCAGCCAGCCTCGTGCCAACGCCTCCGACACCCCAGCCGCCGATGCCAGGAGCCCGCCTGCCCCCTCGTCTCAGCAGAGCAGATGTCACTCAATTGCCCTCCACCTCCCCTGAAAAACTCTGACACAATCACCCCTCCGCCACCCTAACAGGCAGCCGCGCCGATGTGCCAAGCGGGCGACACCCGACGTGTGAAGAGAGAGGGGTGGCGGGCATATCGACGGGACGGCGATAGGGGGCGGGGTGGCGTCAGGCAGGAATGCACAGCGTGGAAGCGTTGAAGATTTTTCACACTCGCTCTGCCGCCTCCCCCTCTGCTCCTAAGCCACCCACTCACCCGCCTCTCCCTTACAAACACCACCACTATGCACATGCTACATGCAAAGGCACATAAACACATGCACAGTCTATTCTCTCTCCCTTCCTCCACCCCCCGTCCCCCGTACCCCACACTGTGCAAAAAGAGAAACACTTTCCCCTCTTTCTACCGAGATGACACCCCCTGCAGGCCTTTGGAGTATTCTAATTCTGTTTCCTAACTCTTATTATGTGTGGAGTGTGTGACATGTGAATTGTAATTAGTTGCTCTGGGGTGAGCAGAGAGTGAAACCCCCACCTCTGAAAAAAAAGAAGAACCAAAAAAAGGATTAAAATACTGGAGGGCGAATAATACCCCATCCAATTTGAACCCCCAATCACCACCTTGTGCTCCTGTCGCACTTTTGATTTTCTCACATACAGGTGTATGCACACACTCCCCTCAGCCCTTCAGCACTCTTTGTTTCCCCTTTTAGCGCTATTCCACGTCCATTCACCTCCTATAACATCCAATGGTACTGTAGAGCTCGTCCTTCAGACTGCCGTGGATCTTATCTGCAAGGAAGGCCTGTATCCGTAACCCTGCAGCCCCTTGCTCCTCCACTATAAAGGGCCCGGGCGACAGGGGCTAGCTGTAGGGATGGAAGATAATGGAATTGAGGTACTTAAATCTCAGCGAACCACGGCAGTTCAAGTAATTAGTGGATGGGATCCATACTGGGGGCACTAAGCAGAGCTAATGCTACCCTGGGCTTTGCTGCTGGAGCAGAATTAGCTGTATGGGAATGTGTGGAGCAATCACACTGATTATCTGCCTTTGCTTGCTGGTTTCGTTCTGGATTTCTGTCTGATAGACGAGCTCCAACTTCAGCGGGGGTTCTCCAAGAAACCCAATGGAAAGAAGACAAGAAGAAAAAAAGGAGAAGGGGAAATCATGTTGGGGGGGATTGCAATTTCACAGCAGTGTCAGAAGAGCCAGCCGAGGCCCTGTCTTTCCATTGAGGCTTCATTAGGGCGAACAATGGACTTCCCTGCCATCTAATTAGATGAGGTTAATGAGGAGAGGAGGGCTGCAGTGGATCCCCACCGTGCACGCTGTGTCACGTGCAGGGGAGGTGGTCAAGGGGCCCGGGCGGGCGTCAAGGGAGGGTCACATTTTACAGATTATATCCTATTTGAGAAGGAAACAAGGTACAAGGGCTAAACATGCTCCTGTGTGGGAGGGGCTGTACACTTCATCTAAATCAGACCGGAAGATTAAATTAACTTTATTGATCCCTGAAGGGAGACAGGAGGCACAGGGTTGATAAAAGCATTTTTATTACCTTGATGCAAGTCTGAACTACACACTTTTGTGCGAATACATTTCAAAGTTAAGAGAATAATTGAGACAATTTCAAATTTGAGCTTAAATAAAAAGTAATGTATTATTTATTAATAATTTATGTCTTACAATGAGTTTTGGAGTGTGAATGAAACATGCAAAGACCTTTAAAGAGCAAATATTAGCAGGTAAGACAGTTTTTCTATTTAAAAGCTATATCTCATTAGGTTTGTCTGGGTCTTAAAAAAAAAATAGATTTCCAGGATGCAAGACTTTTTGTGATGATTAGCTTTACTCGTTTTCGGTATTATTTCTCAGAGAATAAATCTCCCTTGCAGTGAGACAGCCAGCCCACAGTTTCAACTGCACTGTGCTTTTAAGTAAACATTTTATAACTTGGCTTGTTGCACATTTAGCCGATCATTAAAGGCTGTGTTCTGCATCCTACATCCCACTGGCGATTGAAATTCATGGGTCAAAGAAGCAGCTCACCAAAATGTTATTAGATGGAGAAAAATGGCAATGAATGTTACTATTTATTTGTTCAAATGGTGGCTAACATGCTGCATGAAGGGAAGGCCCCACACATACTACACACACTCTTTAACATTCTCCCCTCTGGCAGGCGCAACAGATCCTTACGCACACAAACAACTAGACATAAGAAACAGCTTCCCACTGCCATCCCTCTACTGAACTACAGATAAGTGGGGTCATCCCCACTCTGACCACTCATCCACTTCTCTACACATGACATACTTATTATTCCAATATGCATCTTGCACAGTAGTTTGCACTATTACTTTTTGCACTTTGTCTTGACATGTCTTATTTGTATATTTGTATATTATGTGAACGTGTGCCTACATATTTATTGTTGTCTCTATTGGACATTTTGTACCTTATACATTACAGGGACATACTGTACTTTTTTAATCCACTACTACATTTGACAGATTTCCGCTGCATGAAAAAGTTTGGAGTACTTCTTTAACTTCAACTTTATTTGTGTCCCTGAAGGACGATTGGGTGTGCAGCAGGTATAAACACAGAAAAGACACATAAATACATACGAGGTACACACAGTCACGAGTGGGGGGGACTAGACTAAGTCTAAACAATGGTAAAAACTAGAACACAGCCATTACAGTATGACCTTAATTTAGACCTTTATCATATGTAGGACAGTTGGAGACATGAAAGGAGAGAGAGAGAGAGAGAAAGAGGCAATGGGGAATGACATGCAGCAAAGGGCCGTAGGTCGGAGTCGCACCCGCGGCTGCTGAGCCCTATTCAAGAGGGAAATGGCTGCAGGTATAAAGAAGTACTTATACTTGTAACTCTTGACAAGTGGACATCTTAGATAAGAGCCTGACGGCAAGAACTGATATTTAGAGAATGAGGGTTGGGGGCTGTTGCAGCAAATAGCATTAGCTTTCCTGACTTTCTATCTATGTAACAGGTCTGATAATTAGCAACGTTGAACTCCAATATCTTCTTGCTCATCTTCTCCTACCACTGTCAGGACACGGTAACCTAAACAGCTTGCAACTGAAGAGTATCATACCAGTACTAAGATATTTAAACTCCCACTTATATGGGTGAGAAGAAGAGATCCCAAGAGGCTTCTAAAACCTTACGCCTTCGGCGAAAAAAAGAAAAGGAAGGCAACCAGACAATAATGGCAAACAAACTAGAATCAGCGCGTTAACAGAATCAGACAAACCTCAACAAAAACGGATTGCCTATTGACTCAAACGTGTCTCTCTGTTCACTATTAAGAACACAGCTAATTAATCAGATTGGTGTGAGAGAGAAGGGATGAGGTTCCTGAGTGAGTTTGCCATTAGAGACGCGATTGATAAGAAAATAGGTTTATGTATAGATGAAGACAGTTAAGGAGTGTTGAGAAACAGAAAAGAGTGGGACTGGCAAACAGCATGCAATGTATAGCAGTGACAGCGAGAAACAAGCTGTAACAGAGGAAAAAGGGGCTGTTGTTTGGGTAATTGTAACGTATTCACCATTAAAACAGGCTTTCTATGATGTCCTGCTCCATAGAAAAACATTGTTATCGCTGCACATTAGTGAAAACAAGAGATTATTCCTGGCGCAGTAGACCCTAACACACACACACACACACGCACACACACCTCAAGGTAATGCCTGGTAATGTGTGGGTCATCGTGTGCAGAAATAGCCATAATCACAGCTGCTGTTATAGGCTAATTTCAGATAGATTTTGTGTCCATTGTGTTACTAAAAAGCAGCTAGATAGATAGATAGATAGATAGATAGATAGTTTACACAGCCTTAGTCTCAGCTTTTTTCATTTCCCCATAGAAATGACGCCACTAAAACTGACATGCGCAAGCAAAATGTTAATCAAACAAACCATTTCTCCTCAACAGCTGAACCAAACAAACAGGCCTCAACTTTCCCATTCAAGTCAGAATGACAGCGCAACACAACACAACAGCAGCCTTCTTTATTCAGGGAACGTCAGCCGCGCGCCATTCTGTTGAAAATATCAACTTCAGATGTTGAGGGGAGGGGGGAAAAAGACGGGCGTTTTGTCTGCCTTTGTTGGTTTGGGCTTGATATGCTGCGTGAGCCTTTCAAGCCATTTGTTAGACTCAATTTCTTCCTCCGTTACATTTGCAGATTACGTTTCAAGCAAACAACCAGCAACATGAAGGCACGGCAGCGCTATTATGGTGAGAGAATGACAACTTGCATAGGTAGAGAGCAGAAGGAAATACAAGAAAAGAGTTGATGTAAAGAAGGCGAGAGAGATTGGAAAGAGGTGGAGATAGAAGTGATGAGATACTACAGTGATGGGATGTACACGTGTGTGTGTTGTCAATGCTTGTATGCAAGTTATGCAAATACAAATCACTTTGATTCTCTGGCCTTAAACATAGTCTCCCTCTCATTCTTTTCTTAACTCTCCCTCTTGGTTTTGTGCCTTCAGGCTTGTTGTCATAAAACATTGCAGGCAAGTGTTTCAGCTAAACTTGAAACTTGTTTTTAACATAATGACATAAGATGTTCAGGATGCATTCACACAGCTGGCAGCAGAGCAGGGCACTTTAAACATTGCAAAACCTGAGAGATCCCCATCAACTGGAATTTATTTACAAATCAAATTGAAAGGATTGTTGAGTCTGGCAGTTTCCACAATCACAAATAAAAAGTAGGGAGGGTAGAAAAAAAATAAGAGAAAAAAAAAATAGAGTTATGTCTATCAGCCTAAGGCCTAAAGCATCTGCCAATTACCTTGCAAAAGGATGACAAACTAGCTACAACCGACTAAACAGTTTTCTGTGATGTTTTTGCCATGTTAGCAAAAACAGTGCTTTTTGTGTAATAAATGAACAAACATTTGAACACAGCAATGAGAACGTCAAAAGGAAAGACAGGAGGTGGACAAAGTTATCTGTGTGAGCTAGTTAGCTGATCTAATTTAAGTAGCCACATACACTGTTAGCTATGTAGGTAATCAGTTAGCTAGTTAGCTTACCTTCTAATGTTGCTCTTCTAGGTCTTTCCCATCGGTTGAGAGAGAATTAGAGAAAAAGTGTTACAATTCCAGGGAATGAAAAGCTCAGATTGGGTTTTCTTGAGAGCCATTGTTGACAACGTAAAAATTCACAGAAACATGTATTCAAAACCGACTCAAACGTGCTTTCTTGGGGCATCAAGAAGCTCTTCGGAGCATTTTGCTTTTCTCACCATCCCATCCTTGCTGTCATTTTTTGACAAACCAAAGGAACAAAGGGAACTAGTGAAGCTGAATGGTGGCACTTCAACTCAATTAGCAACACCTGTAGCTCCAACCACTGGAGGTGGAGCTCAAAGTTTCTTCCGTGTTTTGACAGTAGAATTGGCCTGAAAATGCACTGTAAAAAATAATGTGGTAAAAAGTCTGGGACAAAAAGCACTAAATCATAATGCTTCAAACTGTAAAGAAAATACTGGAAACAGCTATGGTTCAAACCACAGATCTTCACAGAGGGTCCGTTACCCCGAGGGGGTCCTAATGAATAAAAAATGTTTTTGAAGGGTTATTTTTTTCTAAAAATAAAATGTCAGAAAATATGTATCAATATATATTCAACATATTATCATCACAGAGCCTTTTTTGTGAGAATAAAAACGATTGCTTTACACATTTAGGATGAACTTACTAAAGGCAAGGTAGCCATGCTGATACACTTAAGGACTCTTTCCGCATGTATTTAACATTAAAACATAACATATAAATAGTATCCATTCATTTTCCTCCATCCGGCCCAGTTTAATATTACTGCATGTTATACCACTGCTACAGGGGTTGTAGCCCCTAGCCCTTCTCTCTTTCATCTAAGGGGTCCTTGGCCTAAAAAACATTAAAAGACCCCCGGTTTAAACGCTCTGAGCAATAAAATGCAATACATCTTTTTGTAGCATTTGGAGCTCATGAACACACTGAAGTGGCAGAACTACTTTCCAACTCGGGAAACCCTGAGACCAACGGGGACCGTCCGAGGAACATGTGAATGCAGCATTATATTATCAGCTACATCCAGTAGTATTTGATTCTCAACTAAAAATCCCCAGAGCTTGGGTTACCCTCCTGCTGTTTCATGTCTTCAAAGTGACACCGTTGACTTTAAGTCTCAAGTTTAGAGCAAGTTGGACCATTCAAGATTGCCAATGGAAACATCTTGTTGTTTTTGGAAGAAAAAAAAACACGTTCTAGTATCTCATGATATCTTATTGGGATAAAGAAGACTTTCCAAGACAATTTCCTTTTTAAGTCATGTGTTTCATCACCAGAATTAATCACAACTCAATCACAAATCAACAAATTGAACTGAAACTTGTCACCCTGATCTTTCCTAAACCTAATTGAGCTAGCTCAGGTCAAAACACAATCTTACCTAATTACGAATCAGATACTAGCTGTGGTCTGATCCCACCCGGGGGTGATACATTTGTTTTGAAACTCAGAGAAGTATTGTTTTAGTGCTCTCAGGCTCAGAATAGGCAAATGCATCCCTCAGAGGCATGTAAGAAAATCCCCAATCCCAGCCAAGTGAAACCAAAGCCTGTCCCATATTCTATAGTGCTACATGCTATGAATGTGTGCACTTCAATAAGGAGGATCACTTGCCACAGAACAGCACACTGCTGACAGGCCTTGTGTTCCTGCCACACAAGGCTCCACAGCTGCACACTGCTCTAACCTAGATTGCCATCTAGTGACCACGTTGAGCACAACTCCTCCTCCTACCATCATGCTCGACACACACTCTATGTTTAAACAGATCGAAGTCATTTTCACAGTCTGCTGGGATTTTAGGCGTTTTATGTTTAAGTGTGTGTGTGTGTGTAGGAGCCTAATTTCAGAGCTTTAGTTCTGACATGTTTTATAAGGTATATTTCATCATGTGGTCATCTTACTGCGAAAAGTTTACCCAATGTTAGACTCATGATCAATATACTCTCGTTGCTTCTGATGAAAGTTAAATTACTAATTTTCACGAGTGGTTTCTTAGGACATGAACAATGGGGCATTAGTTGCAACTTGAATGTGAGATTTGTCTTCTTTCTTATAATATTTTTGCTGTGCATGCCAGTACTGCTTTCTCTCCCCAATAATGTTTCAGATTTCAATTTAATTTTGGCATTTAGTTAATGCAACTTTGAATGTACCAGATACTTTAGCTTGCTTTTGGTTAAGTGTCATGTCCTTACTGGCTCTGAAAAGTGATTTTATAAATATGGTACAAACTTATTTATTTTTTTCAATGCAATGTTACATGGATCACATACAGCAACTGTCCTATCATGTTGACACTGTCTTGTACTGTGTCAGCAAAAAGTTCAGGACTTATTCAAAAATACATACCTTGTTTTTGGCCTTTCTTTACCACCATTTTGAATGGATCAGATGCAGTTTTTTGGAGTTGTTTACATGAATGAATAAAAAAGAATGCCATTCTATATCTATGGTTGTTTGGTTACAGCCTTAGATTTCCAACAATATTTAATGTTTCAGAAACACAATCTTGTTTTTTTTGGCATTTTGTCGATACAAATTTCGATGTACCGGATACTGTGGCTTGTTTTTGGTGTTGTTTCATTTTGTTATAAACTTGGATCTCCAAAAATATTAAGTATATTAAGAAACAAATCTTGTTTTTTGTGTTTTGCTAATGCAGATTTGAATGGACCATATCCTGTATTTGAAATGGGGTCTTTGAATGCAAAGCGCAACATGAAAATCATCAAAAATGGACTTAGTTATTTCTTCCTGCAGTGGCATTGAAAGGCTTGAGTTAAAAGAATGACTTTCTTTCTAAACGTGTTCAGACACACTGTATATGTGTAGATGCCTGTATAGTGGATGTTCGCCCAAGTGTACGTGTATATGCCTTAACTGTTTTTATGCACATGCACAGCTAAACCGTGTGTGTGTGTGTGTTTGCAGGGGCCATGTGCCTCACCTCTCTATAATGAAATCATGCGGGTCAGTGAGGCCAACAAGGCTCGGGCAGGTCACCCAACAGATCGGAACTAAGCTGCTTTGACCCAGCCTGGTACTGCATGCCAAACACACACACAAACACACACACACACACACACACTACAGAATGGAAGGTACGTGGTACTGATTAAAAAGAGAATCCAAGCTTGCTTACACACACACACACACACACACACACACACACACACACACACACACACACACACACACACACACAGTACATAGTGCAGGAACACACACAAGCAATTGTTTTTATTTTTGCTCCATAACTAATAAAACCTATTGGAGGAGACTTTTTAAAAGAGGGTTTGAAAAACGACGTTGGAAAATTAAATCAACAACAGATACGATCAAAGTTGCCATCTTCTATGAACACTGAAATTCAACATAAGATTACAGTACAGAAAGTTGTGTTTCAGCAGGGTTATTATGGAGAAAGCTTTCATCATTTTCTCTTCTATTAGCTGCTGCTCATATTGCCCAGGGACTTCCATTAGAATTAAATTAAACAGTGGAAATGTAAATATTGACAACATATGCATAATTAGTTATTCCAGGAGCAACACGATCAGAAAAATTATTGCCACAGCATCGGGTTAATATGAAAACAGAAATATTTGCATTTTCTGAAATAAAAATGCAAATCACATTATAGAACAAATAATAATAATGGTGATGATAATAATACAAAGTGGGAACATTTTTGGACACAATACAGTAAATCCACCATTTAGCTAATATAAATGTAGACTCCTCCGGACCCAGCATCCACATGTAACCTTTGCACTTTATAAATATCCAACCAAGGGGTCAAGGGGTCAACAACTCAAAGACGTGGGCCCTCTGGAAGCTGTCCCGTCTTCTAAGAGAATAATCAATTACCAGAAGACTGATCTTCGCCGTCATGTCCCCGCTCATTCCTGCTCCTTCAGATCAGCCAGGTCCCCATAAATTTGAATGTAAAACAAGCTCACTAGCGCAGGGTGAAACACGTAATTAGCCACGACAAGTGAATATGAGGAACAGACTTAGTCAGAAAAGGGAGCTATGGTAATGCAGGAGACTCCGCGGCCCTGTTAGGCGTCGAGACGGGACGTAGGGAGGGGCGGGTGTGCGCAGAAGACTTCACATGCAGATATTAGAAATGCAATTGTCTTCTACATACGGGCATCTGTCTGGAAATTGACTTTTTCATTATTCAGTTAGTACAATAATTAAATATTCAATGCCCTGGGTTGGTGAAGCTACTGAACCACACTGAGGATATTTAACCGGGCCTGACAGATGTTTTAAATAATGTTTATTTATCGATACTAATATAAACTGCCCTAAACTGTCACTCTCCTGTGACCCGCCGCGGTTTTCCTCCCGGGTGTGCATCAGTAAGTTACATCAGCCAGTAGGAAGAAGAAGAAACTTACAGAAAGTAATTTCTCTTTCTGTCACTTTTTGTCTTTTTTTTTGTCTGGGAAATCCTAAAAACGTGTGTCGTCTCATCTGATTGGCTGTTGGACTCGGACTTCCGGTGATTCAAAAACACAAATTCGGAGGGAAGTTCTTTGTCCCACATGCGGCCTCGTTTGTCCAGACAGACAACGGCCCAAATGTATAAATTAATACATGAATACATGAGCAAACACCAGAGAAACGTACACACAGATGAATTAATACATAAATACATGGCCATATTTATTCATAATCTCCATAGCAACACATTTGCCATATCCGCCAAATCTCAGAGGGAAAAAAAATGTAATTATACAATTAGACTTCTGTCTGCTTTCCATTGCCCGTTACCAAATATGAAATATTCTATGTATTTACATCTGAAAGTGTCAATCCCATTCAATATCACGGCGTGATTTGCAAGTCATGCAGTTTTGAAGACCCATCAAGGGAGAGGATAAAAGGCAAAAAGGAAAGAGATTTGCTTCTTTGCGAGTCTGGCCTGAACAAGGCAAGTACAAAGGTAAAGAGGGCAGAGGCAGAGAGAGATTTCAAAAAAGGAAAAAAAAACCTACAGGAGAACACTCAACAGGCTTGGAGCGGTTACTAACGACCGGACGCCAATGCTTCCAGTGAGCAAGAGGAGTCCTGCTCACTCTGAGGTCCGCCATGGCTTTCATCTGGGTAAGTACTCTTGTCTTCATACTCTGCTTATGTTACGTATTGAAACACATTTAGGCCTACATGGATGTTATGCGCAAACAATTTTCACCGTTGAAACCTTTACCACTGGCTCGCATCGTTTCTGTCTGAACCGCTGGAAACTGGGAAGACATCTACTTTGAACTGCCATGTGCTGCTGCGTTCCCACTACATGCCCAAAACGCAGTGCCAGAGTGCAACCCGCAGGGTCACGGTCAACCTTTATTCTTCATCCAGCCAAAAGCAACACGTCCACTCCGAGAGGCAAAACCACACGCAAGTGGACTCAAAACACTCAGCGGTGGAACAATACGCTTTCCTTTGGATCTTTGGAGTCGGAATCCATTTGCATTGGCAACAGGTAGCGGCGCTCAATAGCCTTCCCGAAAATGTCTGGTTAGAAATTCATCTGCTCCTTCACATCAGAGATCTCCAGCGGACACAACAAGGGAGAACGGGGGGGGGGGG
>NC_048430.1:1289503-1335030 GCF_013103735.1 Etheostoma cragini
TTTGTTTACAGGGCTCCCAACAACTTCATTGCTGTGTTTGATGGACATCTGAGCACCACTTGTGAACGTGTGGGGGATGGTGAGGAGAGGGTGGCGTGAGCGAGGGGGGGGTCCACAGGGGTGTCAACACAGGGACTGATGGAGTGTGCGCTAAATCACTGTATTGAAAAAAATAAACAAATCAGAAACAATTAAGTGTGAACTCTCATGGAATATTCATAGGCGAGCAGCCTTTGCGTGACAAGCCATCACGCCACCTCCAGTCCTTTATTTTATTTTTTTTCCTCCTCTCCATGGTCTGCACACATGGAGATGTGCCTGCCACTTAAATCAAATTAGTCATTAGCAAATTGAATCAACAATTAGAGCAAAAAGAGCTACATGGCATTAGCGTCAGTTCAGCCATATTTGTCAACCTATCAGAGCAACCTCTGGAGTAGTTTTTCCTGCGGTCCAACTCCTCTCCGGTGCGTTCAAAGTCAAGGCTGTAGCTCAGGGCAGAGGGCCCCTCCGTCCCTTTCCTGCCAGGGTCACCTAGCATCACGGCGCCTTCGAACACACAGTTGTTGTTTTTTGCCAAACTGCATTTTGTTTTGTTCGCCAGCTCTTTGATGGATCCGGTGGCTGCCCTGCTTGCCCCTCTTTCTGCCTCTTCTGGATTATTTGTATCGACATGTCTCACTCCTCTCCCCGCACGGCTTTTAGTTAGAGGCTGTCAAAAACATTGCTGGCGGAAATGGAAGTATCCTCATTATGCAAATGCTTGGCTCCACTGATGGCATGCTCTGTTTTATAAATTGCATTCCCCTTGTCAGAAGTCAAATTGTATTTGAGTAACTTCAGAGAAATTGTCACAAGATTTCAATTTTGGGCTCTGCATGAAATGCCACCATCAATTTTGTCAGAACAAATATAGACACATTTCTTCACAACATGATTGTGTTGTCGTGGGGAGCGTTTTTTTTAACAATCATATATTTTATCATATAAGTACATGTTGTGCAAGGTTTTGAAAAATGAAAAGTTTTGCAGTAAAATGAATTCATTCCACATTCAGAGTTTTTAATAAAATATGATAAACAGCAGTGGTTAGTGTATATTTTTAAATGATTTTCTGCTCCCAAACTCTGCTCAAAAGAAACTTGACAGGGCGTCCTCCAAGGAGACATTAATAATCATGTTCCATTAGAGGTAACAAGAAAACACATTTTGAAGTCATCTTCTGGAAGCCGCATGAGTAACTGGATAATTGTAAATTTGTTAACATATCTAATTGCTAAGTTTTCTTCTAAGTCAGGAGTCCTTGCTCGCATCACTGCAAATCAAGACCACCGCAGGGTTTATGAATAAAAAACCAAATCCCAAAACTCCCAAAACTTTTAACTTCCTACGTTTCCTAAATAACCTGCAGTTTAACTTTTTATTTTAAAATCATATTAAATACGAAAACATCCTTTTTTTCTTTTTCTGAATGTTATTTCAAGCCTGGAAACGTCCTTTGGAACGTCCTTTTAAGTAGAAAAATGGAACCTAATTCCACTTCATATTAGAGATTGTGCATGTCTCAGCAGTTTGAAAATGTTTTCACAGACTTGGCTGAAGGCGAAACAACCACGTGATCATTGATCTTTCTACAGCATGGAATTTGTATATTTTGTATACTGGTTTAGACGTTAAATGCTTCTTATATATTGTTAGGTTGCTATCTGTTGTGACAGTATTGTCTATATTGTCCATTTATCTCCCTTGCCCAGGGACCACTGATGTTAATTGGCTGTAGCCAACTCTGGTACAGGACTTCAACGGTACATGGTCCCTGACAAATAAACTAATAAAAAAAAAAAAAGTAAAACGTTTTAAATCGTTTACTCTTCAAAACAAAAAAACTGTCTCTGAGTGGTCTCTTTAAAACTGGAACAATCCAGAAACTCATATTTGAGGAGATACAAAAGGAGAGCAACCGTTGTCATATAACAGAACTGATGCTGAGTCTGCACTTTACGACCTGTTTAAAACAAGTATTAGGGTTGTGGGATGTAGCACAGCTTCCAGTCAGCAAACAGCCCTGTCAGCACGGGTCAATAGAAATCTGGTTAACCGAAACAGAACTTATTTAACAAGTTTCCTCTGTGGATTGAAAAAAACTTCCCAAAGGCGTCGAGGGATTGGACTTTATTTTGTCATGGGTGTTTATCTAGTTATGTTTATGGCGATCTTGAGGGTCTTCAACCCACATGATATCTCTGTCTGCCTCATTTACAGGCCTCTATCAAAGCAAAACAACATTCAAGTCCCCCCCTGTATTGAATAAACATAAATCAAAGTGACGCAAAAAAACTCTCTTGGTTCACTTTCAAATTGGCAAAATACGTCTCTGTTGCTTACTATCCTCCATCATTGTTACAGTGAAAAGACCCATGTAGAAACATGAAGCCTTAATTCTGACTGCAACAAGAATAAATGTCGCCTGGCTACTTCTGTAGACAAGCCCAAAAAAAAGAAGGAAAATATAAATGAGGAGAAAAAGAGAAGAAAAAAAACGTCAGGGTCGATTTTAATATTCATGGGTTCTCTACCAGCTCAGTTCAGCAGTTTCGATTAAGCATTAATTAGGAGCCAGAGGGGAAACCAAACAAAAATAAGGAGCTGAATGACTAATGAAGGTGGTTGAGATGTGGGTAGGCTGCCATGCCGCTAATGGTTCAGTGTTCAGTGTTATGGGTGCTACATAGGCACGGGTGCCAGTGGTGTGGGCGGCTAGACGCACCTCTGCCCACACTCGGAGATCCCACTCAGACAAAAACACTCTCTGGCCACGGAAGAATAACACACTCGCCTCCAAACACTGCGAAAAATTGCTGCTTTCTGCTGTCAGTTAAAAAACTTACAGTAGGCTCATGGTACAGTACATGCACCTCTGCGTGGTGGGAAATTCCTACAACCCCCTAGTTTCATAAAACATTTCACAAACCAGCTGGATGAACTTAAAAAGAAACATGCATGCTGGGGTCAAGCTGCAAACTGTTCTTTCTTTCTTTCTTTCTTTCTTTCTTTCTTTGTAGATACAAGGTTTCCACACCACAAACACAGCAACACATGCAGTGCAGTGTTGTGCATAACTGTATTTGCATATCAGGCAGTCACACTTCACACGGAGAGTTGAGATTTTGTTTCCTTGAAGCAAAAAAATAAAATAAGTGGCTAAAAAGTTGAGGGTCACATCAACTGGGATCTCAAGCTTGTGTACTTTTTAAAATGTTCTGTTTAAATTCAGACTCGGGCCAAAGGTCTGCTGTGAGGTCACGCTTCGAGCCATGCAGGTTGACGTACAAGTTATTAATTCCATCTGGGCAGTGTAGACATGAAGTTATTATCCCTGTACATTGTGGGAATAATTTACAGTGTAAGTCAACAGCAAAGTAATGCGTACACAGTATAGCCAAATCACCCTTTTTATTTTTAGTAAAAATACAGTACAAAATCCTCCATTTAATATTTTATTTGATACATTAAAAGCTCAAAGTATAAATTAAAGCAAAGTTTTTTTCAACAAATAAACCTCTTTTAATTTAATTAATAAAGTCTATTAGTCTACTATAATGATCACATCCTCACCATCTTTACCATTACTTTTGATTATTTATTACAACTGCAGAACATGCATGTGTATAATCATGAAGAGAGCCAGTACTGTAGGATAACTTTAACTGTATGAAAACAGTATGTCATGTTCACGCTGCATCATAGAATACTTTTGTTTTGCATTCGTAAAACACAACATGAAACTTTGGTACTTCAAATGATACTCTAAATATGTTAGATTTGTTCAATTAGATATGACACAAGACATAATAATTTGAGTAAAATAGATTATGGAAAAAGGAAGATAAACCATTCACCCACTATGGTTGAACATAGAAATAAAAAGTATTCATATTAAAAAGGTTAAGGAAAGATCCATCACAGCGTGTAAAATAATTGATATTTATTTTTGTCTAAATATGTAGTAATACAAACAAAATTTACTGTTCAATAAAGCACACTTATAACATGGACCTCCATGATATGTGTCAAAGCATAGGTCAGATTGTATGAAAAAATAAAAATGTTAAATTATATTACAGCTGTGTATTTATTATAAATATACAGCAGTAAACTGTATTTATAAAACTGCCCTTAGGATTATTTAATATGTCACCGCTAATGTGCAGCGTCGTTATCAGTGTACTTAATGCATTTACAAGAACACAATGTATATGTATGACTGTGCTGCGCTTGAATATATTCGTCAAATATGAATTAATAGCATAAATATGAATATGGCATAACATTTTCATTCATTAATGTCGTGGCTCCAAAATGTCAGCGAGGGCAGAATTAACATCCCATAAATATTTTTCACCACAATGATGTCTACTTATTTTACCTCAAATATAGAGGGAAAGTGAAGTTTAAATATTATTTTCTTATCGGTTTTATTTTTACTGGCACAAGAAACACATCCGATCACAGCACAAGGGGAAAAAAAGAAAGGAACAATCCCCTCAGGAACACAGGAAGAGGACAGAAAAAAAATAGTTTTCTTTTCTTTTTATCTGTTTGAGAAAGGGCTTTGCAGTCTCCTCTCCCAGTAAAACAAGGATAAAGGGAACAGTGGGGGAAATAAATGATATTGTTACAGAGGTATTATCCTTAAGCCTGCCCATGATATTTGAATTGTATTGGTGAATTGTAATCAGGTATTTTAGCTTAGCCGTGCTGCTGTCCGTGTTGAACGCCTACCATCTGGTATTGGACGACAGTGTGACAGACTGAGGGGCTGGAGACGGAGGGATCGGGGGGGGTCTGAGAGAGAGAGAGAGAGAGAGAGAGAGAGAGAGAGAGAGAGAGAGAGAGAGAGAGAGAGAGAGAGAGAGAGAGAGAGAGAGAGAGAGAGAGAGAGGGGAAGCCGTTATCCATCTGAAAAGCCTGGCGACTTTAGTTCCCCAATCTCTAAATCTACACATTGTAATGTAAGTCCACAGACAGGAAGCCCAGAGCAAACAGAGTTTGTATGAGCAGATATAGGCTGGAGATCCCTTCCAATCATAGGGAGAAAAGTTGGCAACGGCGGGGGGGCTTTGTCCGCTCTGGGTAGGTAAAGGAAAAGAAAGAAAAGACACAAAGCGGTGCGTTTAATTTTTTTTAGTTTTTATTTTTATTTTTATTTTTTTATAATTTACCACTCTTAAAGTCTCATTTTTTGTCATTTTTGTTTCAACATATCCCATAGCTTGGGACAATGTTCTTGGATATGGTTTGCAAATAAATGGGCTTTAGCTAAAGGGATTCTTTTCTTTTTACATTACGGCGAATGAGGAACAGTCACCTTTTAGGAGGCTGCAGAGTGAAATCGTGGCTGTTACCACCCCTACGCAGTGTGTGATCACTTAAATAAAATAACTTAAAAATATGCATCCTGTGAGCAAAATGTAAACTAAAATAATAAGGGTATGACAACTAGAATTTGACATATTATTTTAAAATACAAAGTTGATATCTCACTCCAGCGGTGAAAATGTAGAAATATTACTAGTTGACATTGCAGAGAACCAACAATGTATTGTGTGTGTGTGTGTGTGTGTGTGTGTGTGGTGGGGGGGAGGGGGGTTAGTGGTCTTGTTGGGTGTTGTCTTGCTGTCTGTCTGTCTGTCTGTCTGTCTGGTGCAAGAGGAATTTTTGAAAGGATCATTAAATGTCTATCTAACTTTTGGAGTGTTTGGCTTGGAGCTTGTTCATGTCCTTATTTGCTTTTAGAAAAAAAACAAAAAAAACAGAAAGTATGTGCAGCACACACATTCCATGCATTTGACAAGCCAACTTGGAAATCTTTACAATCTTGGATGGCAGACCATCCAATCTGCACATGAACCCACATCAGCTCTATCAGTTCCAAACATGGAAATTTGCACGAATCAAAGGATTTTTAAAATGTCAGTGAGGTGAGCAAATAAAGACCAAGTACATCTGTGATGTATCAACTCGACAACTTTGGATTATATCTCTCAAACTCAGAAAACTCAGAAAAATTCGAACTCTATGTAGCCCCTTTAATTTCTTCAAAACCACATGCATTCATTCAATATTAAAACAGGGCCTTGTGACTGTATATCCACCCGTTCTCTCTCGGTTATTTATGCGCCCATGTTGCTCCCCCAGAGAGAAAGAGTCAAAAGACAGAGTCTCATCTGCACCGGGGCCGGCTGGTTTGACCCCGTGACCCAGGCCTGTCCGATGAGAACTCTTGTTTCCGTTGACGACAGAGAGCCCTGTTGCGGCGGCTCCCTGTCGGCTGAATCATGGCTTGTCCTGGGCTGCAGCCGCGGCTCGAGTGCCCTCCAACCTCTTCACTGTCTGCTGTTTCAAGAGGCCGAAATAGATGAGAAATCGACACGTCACTGTTTGCCGTTTTTATTTTTATCGCAACCAGTGCTTAATACCACAAAAGCGTATTAAGCACTCCCAAATGTATCACTAGATTTTCTCAAAGTCATGCTTATGTTGCATTAACACCCCCCGCTTAATGCCTTACATGTGTAAACAAAATCTGAAGTGAACATCATATGAACATGTTAGCTGGCCAGCGAGGGTCAAACACGGAGAATAACACTGATTATCTGCAACAGCTCCGGGTGAGGGTGAGTGCCCCTAACAATTGACAAAGGGAGGTGTGTGTGTATGAATGTGTGTGTAGAGGGGGTGGGGGTGGGGGAAAGTTTTTCTTTTCTTTCTGCCTCACCACCTATCACAATTCATTACTACAAATTAGGGTTCAATAAAATTGCTATTCAGAGATAATTAGGAGTTGGGTTTGTGGTGGCGGGGTCGGGGAGGAGGGGTCGGGGGGAGATTGCTTTCCACATGTCATCATGACCCGAACCAACAAACCAAGGGTCTGCAGCTGGGCCAAGTGAAGTGAGACCCTGATCTGCCACCGAACTCCCCCCTCCCCCTCCCCCCACTGTATGATGAGAAGACCTGCACACAAAAAGAAAACACACACTCTCTTTCTCCCCCTTCCTCTCACCTGCTGAGTTGGGAGCTACTCCAAATTAAACAAATTATTTCAGGCCTCTCTCTTTCATTCTCTGTTTTGCCTTCAAAAAAAAAGGAAAAGAGAAGTGGAGCAACGGCTCACAAAGTGGACCCACATAAGGACGGAGGCTAATAAGGTTGCGTGTGTTTGCGTGTGTGTGCGACTGCGAGTGTGTGTGTGTGTGTGAGAGAGCTGGGGTTATGCCTGCATATGTGCACCAAGCTGAAGAAGGTTTGTCTTTCATTAATTAACACTTTCCTGATAGCACAAGCTACTCATCTTCGCATTTCGCAAGGAGTGAAATATTTGTCGGGGTGGCAGAATATGCCTGAGAGCAGTTATATTTAATTAATACACAGAGCTAGAATATCTTTTGTAACACTATTATTTTAAGTTGATAATTATTAAAATATTGAAATGAATTGGTCATTTTGTTGTTCAAGTAAGACTGTACAAGACAAAAACACTACTATTTTTTAATTGATATTTTATTGTTAACCTAGTAGAACACGGGACTTTTCTATCAATAATTAATAGAGCCCATGATTTATTATATTGAAGTGCGCCATTGAATCGGGGCAAAGTACTACCTTCTCAGTGTTTTATCCTCTTCTCAAGATTATCCTCTTCAGTCAACAACTCTTTATTCAACAGTCGGGCAGAGAGAGACGTACAATAAGAGGACAATATTTCCAACATTTAAGTGAATTACTTGCAACCAATAAGTCTTGTCCTCCTTGATAGGTTTTTTGGAGTGGACAAACAAATAAGAGAGTTTGAAGTCTGACACTCTAGTTTGAGTAGATAAACTACAACTTTGGCTAAATAACAATTATCAATGTTCATTTTGTTATGTTGTATGATGCAATAACACAGTGATTTGACCTTTATCTACTTCCCTTCATGATCACTTGTTCACTCAAGATTTGAAAGGAAAAGTTGAAATGTTTGACATTTAAGCTCGAGGTCAAGGAAGATTAGCTACATGTTTAGCCTCAAAACTGATTTTTATCCAACCACAAAGCAGATGAATCGCCTGTAATTCAAAAATGTAAAAGAAAATGTCATACTCGGATGTTTTTTTCAGTTTAAATTTTGACATTTGTGCTCGATTGGAGAGCGCACTAGCTTTAGAAAAACTGTACATACAGTACATGAATACAATGCATGACAAATTCCTGAAAGCTTTTATAAATTGGATGTTTAAGCAATTATTTTTCAAAAAATAGCTGAGTATTTAGCAACATGACATTCAAAATTATCAACAAACAGCACCAAACCAAACATGGATTGTTACTGCAACAAAGTTGTTGTCTGTCCTTTTTTTAATTTTTTTACTTTCAAGCTCTGCTTTGGCGGCTGTTGCTGACATTCAGCTGCTCTGTTGAACCTGTCAACTTTAACTCTTCTTGTTTCTGTTTGTGCCCTGCCTCGTCTCCCGTGTCTCCTGCAGCTGTCTGCGTGCGGCTCTGGCTGCGGCCCCAGAGTCCACTGGAGGGGCCGTGTGAACCGGCCAGTGCGGTCAACTCGCATCAGTGTCGGCCTGGAATGCGGCGTGGCCTTGGCCCTGGCCCTGGCCGGGGACACCACTCTGGGGGGTTGAGGGTGGGGGCGTATGGTGGTGGTTGGGCGGCTGAGCAGGTGCTCAGTTTGGGGTAAGGGAGAGGAAATAATGTTGATGTAACGTCCCCCCCCTCATCTATCCATTGTGGTTCGGGGCAGACATGGACACCAAGGGACACAGAGAACCTGTGGGTGCATGGCTCTCTAGAGGTCACCATGCCAGATCAGAATCACACTGTGAGCCTTTACTTTATTAAGTGGCTTTCTGTGCACCCAATGGTTAACCAGTGCTGTGCGACAACCAAGCCCCTTCTCTCGCACAAAAAAGACCCCGGTAAAGAGATACCAGCCCGCTATTGAGACAGCCACTCTGCTGTTGTGCTTCCTCCCTGCTACTACCAGCCACTGTGAACAAATATGGCACATGATACCAGAGGTGTAGCGTTCCTTCCCCCTTCTCTTCTCCACTTCTTGTTGAAAGAAGTCCTTTACACACCAAACAGAGCATCGCAGACTCTCTGATCAGCAATTATGCACTTTAGAGGTATTAAATACTGTTGGGCGGGGGGGACAGGGGGCCTCCAGGGAACACCGGCAGTCCGTAAATACACTTCTCTCTAGAAAATGAAAGGAAGAGACCTGCCATTTGTAGACATTATTCATGCATTAAATGTAATGCCTGGGAAAAACAATTATGCCGCATATATTTCAGCTTTATTTACTCGCTGCGTCTTGTCTTTTCTGCGGGGCGGCGTGTGTGCACAGAGGATGACAACTCTCCTAAGTTATTTGCTGTGTGTGCGCACTCAATTTGTGTTCATCAGCCGCCTCTCCTGCTCTGTAGCTATATTTATCGCCAGCACAGGTCAGAGATCACCCATCTCTAAGTGGTGAACTGGCACAAAAGATGATCATCAATTAATATGCCATAATAACTGGGTTCACTTTCATATTCGCTACATGCATTTGTCTTTTAAAGGGATCCGGTTTGGCAATCTAGCCGTCTCTTCTGTTACATATGCAAATGGGAGTAAAAAAACACTTTGGATCGTCTCTGAGGAATAGGAGTCCATTTTGGGATTCATACCGGCAGCGTATTCCATTTTTGGCACCCGAAAAAAAGTTTATTCAACAGCCAGAGTGTCTCACCAACTTCATATATAATCTTTTCATATTGTTTTCCCAAAGTTGTCTTTGTGAGCTGCGCCTGGTGAGTAGCCAGAGAGCCCTTTATTCAAACCGCGGTCCTGACACCAATTTATAGTCTGAATTACATTAACTCGCATGTAACTTCAGATGTGAGCAGGAATTGTTCATGCTGACCCTAAACTCAGCGAGGCCTTTGCCAGTTTTGGCTACTCATAACATCATTTGATATCCTTTTTCTTCTTTTTCCCCCCCCATGTAAGCTAATTCATTCATCCAGCTGTATGGGATGCACATTAAGAATACCAGCTGTTATAAAAATAAAAATAAAAAAGACAAATGATGTTAAAGAAATCAGCAAATCAAAATACACAGCTAAAACACTTTAGACATTGTTTGACATTTAATCTATGCTATTGTCTTCAAAGTGTATTTTTTTTTGCATAAGCATACTTTTCTGAGGTCTTGACAAACTGAGCCAACCGTTGGGCCGCCATTGGGGCATTGTTCAACATCTGTGGATCACCTTTAAATAGTTTTTTTTTAATTTTTTTGCGGGTTCTCTACCAACTCTGGTGTCTATTTGTACATCACACGTAGCGGATATCAGAATGTACTAGGACTTTGGTCCTTCAAAGAACCAAGAAGAGATTCACGTTTTGTGTCCTTCCAAAAAACAAAGAATGCCAGTTGTGGCCTCTCCCCACCACTAGTCACTATCAACTTGACAAAAATGACTACTCTGGCGTATTAAACAAACTCCTGTCCTAGATGAAGAAAACTATAGCTGTTGAGCGGTGAGGCCTCTCCGAAGTGCACTTGGCAGTTAGTGCACTCCAGCTGCACGGTTGCTGAAGCACCCTGGGCGAGAGGGCTTAGAGGACGGCGCAAAGTGACGCGGGGCCTCGGAGCGAGGGGCGATGAGGAGAAGGGGAAGTGACAGAAGACAGTTGCTGCACACTGTGTCAGGCTGGCAGTGTCACACCTGGCAGCTGTCAATCACCGCGCTCGCAAACACCTCGCTCCCTGATATCGCCGAAGCCACTGCCAAACATGCCTTGAGTGGTGTCATCCATCCACACATGAGCACTGGCTCACTCCGACTGCACTCATCCTGTCACTGCAAGTCAGAGAACGGGAGAGAAAAGTGGGGAGAGAAAGAGGGAAGAGGGAGGGAAGCATCTATCTATTTACATATGGAAAGGTCACAAATAGCCTGCAGGCACTGTGCTAATTAGAGAATGTGGCAAAAAAAACTCCAAAGATAAATTGAAAGACAAAAATGAAGAGTTATGTAAGTATGCTGGTGTAATGAAAGTGGGGATAAGGTGAATTAAATGAGAAAGGATTTGGCTGAACCTTCCAAAAGAAAGGTCTTTACTGAAGGTAGACACCCCTAAACAAAAAAGAAGCCGTTTGAATTCATGGCGGCAGCATCATTTTGAAATGGTCTGCTCACTCTTGGTTGAGAATCGTTGATACAAGTGGGATAAGAGGCCGAACTCCTGTGGCCCGAGCAAGGTAGCTTTAGCTTGGCGGTTAGCTCAGGTCTCCACCAGCAGACATTGACCATATGATGGTGTTCAGATGACCGGGCGTGTGTGATCTCCCTTAGCCAGATAAGCGAATCAACCTTTATAATTCATTGTGACAAGCTGACAGGGAAAATGAGTGTACAATTTTATACATACATGAATTTTTGTGTCAGATTGCCGTCTGTGCACTTGTTTTTCTGCCTGGCCATAGCCGAGGGCTCCTTTCTCCGCGGGCGCTTCACGGACTTTGTTTCCAGGCCTTCAGACACATCGCCCTTCGCCCTAGTGAATTTGCTGATTAATTTTGGATGCTCCCCTTAATTAACACCCCAAAGGAAAGTGTAGATTTCCTAGCCCGCCTTTTGCTGCAGAACAAACAAAATGAGAGAGTCTGAAGAAGGATGTCCTCAGGGAAACAGACGTGCTGATGTCCAAAATGACATTACAGGAGCAATGTGAAGGCCCCGTGATGCCGGGGCCGAGACCTGGACATGGGCGATGCCTCAGGAGCTCCCAGGCCTTTTAATCAGCGGCTGGAAACGAGCTCCCTATTAGTCTCATTTCATTTGCTTTAGCGTCGGTGGAGAAGCAGGCCTTGCATGCCACCCGACGCTTGAAACATGCTGTTCTTGTGCCAGTGCTGGTGCCGCCTCCGGCCCGCCGCCTTTAATTGGTGCCACTCTCTTACTTCCAGTGAAATTGGCAGATGACGGACAGGGGGCGAAATAAAAATTTGATTTCTTTCTCTCTCTTTTTTTTCCCCCTTTTCCCAACATCAGAGTGGATTTCACTAATTGGGTTGAATGGCGCCGATCTCGTCTTGTGACAGCCACACAGGATGCATGAGAAGCTGCGGGCAGCTTGGAGAGCTCTCACCCTGCCATGCCAGCTCAAAAGACATGCCGGCAGTCGGTTGAGGGGGGCGAAGTTGTAAAAGACACGCCGAGACAAAAGAGCACAGCTAGAGATTGCACGCTCACTTTTTCAGGGACCTTGAACAAACAAACTTGCACTTTGTCTCACTGAGGGCAAGAGGATACGCACGTCATCACTCAGCCAGACAGTAGCAAATCAGCTCACAATAACATGGGGGTAAAGTCTTAAGAGACTTTCTCTGCCTCCTTGGTCTGTGCATAGTCAGTACATCACTTTCAACGGCTAACAAAAAGGTTGGACTGAACACAAATAGCAATGTAGATGGAAGAATGATTACCAATGATGCCACAAATTGACCCTCACAGTGTGTTCTTGGTACGCACAATTTTTTACATTAAAATCTGCAATTAATCCCTTATTAGTTTAGATCTTTTAGAGCTTTTTTTAACCTTATACTACATACTTCAGAGCTCCCCAATTCATGTTGATTTTTACAGGAAAAGTGCAAATTTTTATGCAGGTTTCTCTACTGCCTAAGGAAGAGAACGTATAGCATTAAGCTTCCACAAAAGGAAGCAGGGATTTATCTCCAAATGAATGAAATGTGAATTAAATACTTATTACTTACATTACTGCAGACTAATACAGTGTCCAATTAGGGCCATTAAAAACACATCCGATCCGCCTGCCTCCAATAAAACAGACATGGATGGTTTGAGCAGGTCGTCTCAGCTCCACGCTGGACAATTGTCCACTTTGTGTTCGCAGAGATTCAGGGAGAGGAGGAAGAAAAAAAGCTGAATTCCCATTACAAAAGGACAAGAAGTGCAGGTGTAATTGGGATATTTGGGAGTGTCTAGTTTCAGGGCCCATCGGAGCTGCAGTGAAATGAAGCCTGTAAAACTAGAGCGTCTGACTGGCAGGCTGCCCTCTCACCAGGCTCCCTTTCTGCTCTGTGTCCCACTTTTATTGCCCTATCCTCTCACCTCTTGCTTTTTTGCGTTACTTTCTTCACATTCAACGCACTCTTTTTGCTTTCTGTGGCATGTCTTCATTACTTTATCTGTATCCTGACAGGACATGACACCGCAAGACCATGCAAGGTTCAGCAGCCCCCGCCTCTACCCGGCAATGATAGCAGCCTGATCGGGCAGGTATAGGTAACAAATGAGATCAATTAACGTGTCCAAGAGGGGCACCTACCTGAGAGTCCGGTTGCACTAAACGATCTCCTCATCTTTTGTTTCCTTCGGCGGGATTCCATTTGCAGACCTCATCACTTTCCCGGCCCAAACAACAGGGACGATTGTTCCAGCCAACCCCTTAATGGAGAAGCCTGGTCTTTTACCCTGGCAGCCTATGTATCTGTACCATCAGGAGTCCAAGTCAGGGCAGGGGGCAACCTTGCCGAAATGAATCTTGGCTCCCCTAACCCTCCAGCTGCCCTGCCCTCCCCACCTTTTTCCTCCGTGCCCCTTCTGAACTTCACAGGACATCAACGGGCTCGATTTGTAGCAAATTTGTTTCTCCAGCTCCCCTTTAATTGAATGACTTTGGCGCTAACAAGCAGCTGATTGAGCTCAATAATGGCACTGTTGAAGGCCGAAATGGCAGCGCTGAGCCTCCCCCCCTTAAATACACACTCTCTCTGTATAACACCACACATCTTAGAGGAAAGTGGCTGCACACATTTAAAGAGAAGACATGTATAAAGCTGCGTTTGACACAGTAAAAAGGATGTTGTCTATGACAGGTATATCATAAGCATCAATAACTGGGAGAAAATAAATGTTGAGCGGAATGAGATGTCAAATGAATCACTCTTCCAATAGATGTTGTACTTTTACCAGCGTGTCTATCAGTTACCGTGTGTATACACCTTTCTGTCTCTTCTGGGTTTTACCATCATTTTCACATGGAGCTTTTTTCCTAAATTTAAGATCCATTTTGAGACCCTAGTAGCTTGTGTCGCTTTCACAAATTCCATCTCCCCTAAGATTACACCCAGCTTGATGGAGTGATGGATAACTAAGTGAAGGTCTGCAAAGAAAAAAAAATAAATAAATAATCACCAGAGGAGATGCAGAGAGAGGGGCAATTATCATGAGTTAGAGGGGCCAGGGAGCCGGTGATGGCACCCATCGAACCCCTGAGCGCTCGTTTGAATCTGCTTGATGAATGTGATGTGCTCTCCCATCTTCCCCCCCCCCCCGCCCACTTTCAGTCTGTCCACAGCAGTTAGACCAGATTGTTTACTATAACCTTGTAATCAACCTGGCTTGGTTGACAGTCACCATTACCCCTGATAACAGGCCTGCTGCAATGTGGACCCCAATGAAAATATATAACACACACACTTTTCTGATGCCTTATTGATAGGGCGCTGGCCCTGTTATCTTTGTGCGTAATTTGTTTTCAAGAACTGTGATTTACATTTCAGTGGGATTACACCATTTAATGCTGCACGCCGACGAGAAGTGGGCAGCCGTTGCATACTCCACATCTACAGCACAGGAGGAGAAGAAGGGAGGGTTGGGGGGGTGGGGGGTAGAGGGATGGAGGGATAAGGGAGGTAGTGTGTAGGCCTGTGTGTGTGTGTGTGGAGGGGGGTGGGGGGGAGTTTAAACGATGCATTTCCAAGTCCTCAAGTGGAGAGGATTACAATTACAATTAAAAATCGAAAAGGCCTGTGTGTCCATCAAACGACTGTCCATAACCCTTTTGTGTACCTACTGCCAAATAATTGGGGCTAGTGGAGGGTTGGCAGATGCAAAAAAACACTTTCCAGCTTAATTGTGGCGTATCTCGGAGCTTGTTCATCGGGATATTATGCAATAAGTGTTATTTCAGGCAAGAATGCAGGTTTCTAAATGGCATGCTAATGTGAGTCTCTTGGCAGGATGTTAAAGAAAATCCATGCACCACCATTAAAAACAAAAGCGGAGGCCAGTGGCAAAGTTCAATCATCTTGTTTTGGATATCGCCTTGATGAAGTACAACAAGTTCAGCTCCACTCCAGTTGCCAGGGAAAGACTTTAACAAGCAGGTAGTGGACAAAATAATAATAAAAAAAGCTGATACAACAATCTGTGAAAATTTGTTTAGATAACAAAAAATTGCAATGCTTCAAAATATGGTGCCACATTGCACGGACGTGTCCACCGTTATTCTCGCAAACATTTTTTCTTGAAAAAATAAAGTTAAAGCTCTGAATGTTTGTATGCAGACATTTTACAAGCCAAAGGCTCTTCATCATCCAAACATCCAAATCATTAATACAGTAATAGATTGTGGTTGACTGCTGGAACTTAATTCCGCAAAATAGTAATGAAATATTGGTCTTTTAATTTTCTAAAAAGTATGAGTTTTCACTGGTACAGTTGTATCTGCCCTGCTTTTCTTTCACCAACACTGTGCACAGTGCCAGCACCACCAGCACACCACCCCCTTACACACATCTTAATTATATGCATTATTTCAGTAATTCAGACTACAACATTTTACATAATTCTTTGTTTATTCATTGTCTCAGACAGTCAGTGAAATTATGTAAAACACACTCAATAGCACTCGGTGTGTGTAATAGAATGCAGATTTCATGTTATTCTAACACATTTTGCTTTCTTGGAGGCATAGTGTCCCATTTAAATGAGAATTACACTTAAATGTCACTTGGGTTTATCTAAATTTATAAACTGTGCATTTATTATATTAAATTTGGTGAATCCTAAACATGGATTGCGGGAGCTAGAATGAGAGTCGTGCTCCGAGGGTTATGACTTACTAATGCCTGTTTGAAATTGTAAAGCTTCTTTCCTTCTCGGTTTTATTTACCCACCATTCTCTACCCCAAGATTACATGGCACCTGAAGAATTGCTTTTTTGAATTCTCCCAGCGAGGCTGCCATTGAAACTGACAGAAACATCATTTGCTTTTGTTGGATTAATTCACTCATTAGCTGGCAGTTTGAAACCTGCAGCCACTTGAAAAGGCTGAAATAATACAATTTCTACCGTTCATAGTAGCTCAGTGTGTCCCGATAGCCGGCAATCTATTGCCTAATCATTTTCTGGCCAAATTATAATACAGGATTCCTCATTCAGTGAGGTAAAAAAAGGTGTGAATGCAATAGTGAATGGAGAAGGAAAGAGCCCCTCAAATGTCTTTTTTTCAGAATGGCAGCAAAACAAGGGGATTGTAGGGAGAGGGAAACTCATTTACCTCATCAGTGGCCTTTGTCCACCTTGAGTCAGCTTTCTGAGGGGAAGATGTTTGAACTCAATCATTGCTGGCTTTCTGTCTAGAAAGTAGTCCCTCCTCATCCAACGCGAGTGGGAACATCATTAAAATATACATCCTCTGTTTAGATATTTAAAGTACTGAAAGCAGCATACATGTCTGTAATTTATTATCAGATTAAATTAAATAAGACGCACTGTTTCCCTTTTTTAAATAACAGAAGATAAATGTAGTTTTCTGACTGCAGGCACACAACGGATAACATTTTCCCACCCTATGCATTTGCATTAGCGCACACAAGTGGCTGCATCCTATTTATACACACACACATACTGAGGATTGTTTCCATATGGGATAGTAATATAATAGCAATAGGGTACATTAGATCTCTTCCATACAGATGTTCACCTCAATTTCTGCAGCAGTTTGGTCCATCTGTGTTAACAGTGAGCTGCTTAGCACACGCCTGTGTGAAGGGAGGCATATCAAGCATATGGACATTTTACAAAAGGTTACCCTGCATAAATTAGGGTGAATGGCAATCTGTTGAGGAGAGGTGGCTTACTATGAGCGCTAGGTGGTTCGGAGAAAATATGGATAATAAAGACATCTGGTTTTATAGCCATTTATTAGAGTGGCTGATGCAAAATGACTGTTTTTCTCCAAAATTAGATATCCACCATTTAGAAATAGACATTTTTTACCAACATATTGACCAATTTGAACTCATTTGAAACATTTTATTAAGCATCTGTTTTATATTTCCTTTTCACATATTTTGAAAATTTGATTTGGAAGATTTTCACCCCCCCTCAACCCCCCAAAAATGTGACATCATTCAAACTCTTAAGTGTTAAAAACAGAAGTGTTTAGGTGAAACTAAGAAAGAACTATATTTGTGCTTAACTCACATACAGTATTACCCATTTGTTATTTTTGCTATCAAGTATTTTTTTTTATCAGAAGTACAAAATGTGTTGCATCTTTTGATTAAATGAGTTGTCATTATTTTGCACCCAAACCTTGCTGATATTTTATTAGAGAATCAATGTACACAGACGGCACTGCACAGCAGGCCAGGCTTTAGATTTGTAATCATGTCTTAGAGTGACATCTAGTGGCTGATCACCAGATGACACCCCCAGTTCTGCTGGTGTAGGTAAATTGGTGGTACTGGTACTGATGCTGTAAGGTGTATTTGTAATACCCATCCAAACCAAGACCCAGTTCCTGCATTTTTTTGCTTCAAAGTGTGTGGTTTTTCAAACCAATTCTGAGAGATTATTCCTTCTGTGGGTCAGGAACAATGCAATTTAAGATTTGACCTGCACACATTTCTAACAATCTATGCTTAAGAACAATTGTATGGTAACCTTTGCTCTCTTTTCTTTTTTTCCCTGGTGTTTCCCAAGAACATCTTCTCCATTAAAAACCTGCAGAGTTCCCTCGTGCAGCAAAGCACAACTTCAAGATTTTGAACCTGACACATGTGCCACCCATCTCTCTCTTAGTTCCTGTCTCCCTCGACTATCTAATCAATCCAAAATACCCTTGAAAATCTTGTAACCCTCCTGTTGTCCTTGAGTCAAATTTCTCAATAAGTTTCTACATCAGAATTTGATTTCTAGCTCCCAAATTCTCCTAAAAAAATAACGTGGAAAGATTCATACAATGCTCTTCTTTGACCTAAAAAAAAAAGTTACATGGTGGATGGGAAGACAACACAAGGGATACATCAATCTGTAGCTGCCGCGCCTATAAGCATCATGCAAACCAGCCTTTCATAGAGCTCCATCCAACACCTCTAATGCATTCAGGCTAATCTGCCTATGTTGGCTCTCATGTTCAAGTTACTGTCATCATTGTTTGGGTGGTTAAAATGGATCAACAATAACAGCAGCTGACTAGGTAGGAATAATTCACTGAAAAACAAAGCGTCTGATGAGAGGTGGAAGGGGGGGGGGGGACTATGCTTCCTATGTTGTGGCTAATTGAAGCTTTGTAACGCAGATCGGGGCAGGGGAGGGGGCGGGGGTGGGGTTCAAAGGCGAACGGCAGACCTGGCAACAACACCGTTTTTATTTCAGAGGGCTCGGCCCCTTTGATGTGCGCTACTTCTGCTTTGATACAAGAGGTCGCCATTTCTGGTCGAGGGAGCTCGCCGGACACAACGGGCCTCTGGGAAATAGAAGCGGCCAGGATACAACTGGGAGAAGAACTGGACATGAGAGCGGTGAAGTGGGAGAGATCATATTCATGCAAAGATCACACAACACTGCACTCCAAAGAAATAGCGGTGCATTAACATGTGTTACATGACTCTATGGGCCCTTTTTTAACGATCCAAGGGCATGGCACAGGTGCTTTTAGGGCGTGTCCAAATTCACTTTTGCTACTTTGACGGTGGAGAAAAGGGTCCGTGCACATGGTTCTGAAGGGTTGTACTTAGTGTCTTAATTGATCATAGGTGTGTTCTGGGCGTAACATGCAATCAACCAATCAGAGTGTCCTCTCCCATTCCCTTTAAAAGCCAGGGGTGTTTGTACCTTGGAGCATTGCTATCATGATGGTGGATTTGCACCATCATATTTTTATTAGTAATCTTTTGCATGTGTGTGTGCTGCTGTGCTTCCCTGTGTGGGTCTAACAATCATGGTGTGGGTGATGTGCACAAGCCTAGGCACATTTCACTAATGCGCTGTTAAAATAACAATGAAACGCTGTGTTATTGACTTTAGACCAGGTTGGTGTTGGTCAATGGAGCGATCCCATTCTGCTGCCGCAAGATAGCAATACGTCCAGAATGCACCTGAACACAACTCCCTGTCAGACCAGCATGCCCATGGGTTTAAAGATGGTCCCAGGTGCATTCGCTATTTAAACATCGTGGGCACGGGATGGGAAATAACAACTTCGTTGGTCTTAAAACAGCAAAGACACGGCTTTTGCCGGGTGCAAGATGGGGCTCTATATTTTAACACCAAACTGTCCATGGAACGTGAATCACAGTTGTACTTTTGTTTTTCACAGTTCAAACTTGTGCTCCAACAACTTTTGTTGGCCAGGGAGGGTTTAGTCACGTCACTTTTCTCTATGTTTATCACTATTAACATGTTTGACGTTTTTTTTCAAAGTTTTTGTTGCTTCTTTCGACATTTTTTACTAGCTAATGCGCGGCCAGAGCTACTTCTGTTATTTCCCAGATTTGTATCTTAGAGTGTGGCTGTAGATACAAGAGAGTGCTTCCAGGTGTTTAACCTCATCTTCAGGCCGTCATGTTGGAGGTTTCCAGACAATGACACAATTCTTTAATACAGGCTGGACATTTGCACAACTTGCCAACAACAAAAACCTTTTTCAAAATGAACACCTGAAAAACTTTTCCCGAAGCTTTGAAGCTGAACATGAAGGTTTTCCCACCTCTTCAGTAGCTTTTTCATCCAAACCCAAGGCACTGTTCCATGCATGCGACTCTTTCCTCAAGTATTCAGGTAAACCCTATTGACCCAAGGTGAGTGATGACAGCAACCAATTGAGGGTAGGAGATAAAGACGCAGGAAGATGGATGCCCCTGTGTTACAATTCCTTCTCTTTGGCCTCCTAAATACGTCATTGCCTGGACTTATAACCAGTGACACCAAGTCGAACACTCACTTTAGTTGTGTAGCAGAAGGGTAACTCACCCTTCCAGTGTCTTTTCATTGCCGGCTCTTTTGTTCTTTAACATAAAAGGAGAAGCCTCTACATGGAGAGGCAGGGAGACACTTTGAATAACATGGTGATCAATAAAGACCATCTAGCACGGAAGGTAATGCTGGGTAATTTAGAGTGTGGGTCGTTGGAGTGTCATCGATAGTGCTCATAGTGAGAAAGGGTTCATGCTGTGGGTCGTCCTCCACCACGGCTGATTTGACCACATAAGAGGTAAGGTGCTGCTAGGTCAGGCCGCAAATACAAATGTTCTCTTTGATAGGGGTTCAAAGCTCAGTAGGGGGATGGATTCTCTTGTGAGTAAAAGGTTGATGGTTTGAATCTTGAAAGTGGGATGGATTTAGTGGGAAGCTCCGAGGAAGTTGCTCAACCCAACTTCTTTTGGCAAGTTAAAAGTAGTAGGACGTTGCATATGTAGCTTTCGTTTCTCTGCACACAGAATATTTGTAACGTTTTTTCAATCTGTCGCTTATTGTTGTGCAACTTTGTTATTTAAAAAAACAAAAAAACAATGAGTGTTGCATTGAGTATTTAACACTGTAGAAGATTGCATTCTAAAATTAGGAAATTAGGCAAAGGTTTTGTATTGCTGATTTAAAGAACTGCATACGCTTTTTAATGCCAATTGACCTCAAAGATTTGCAATGCAGGAACCAAAACTAGAGACCAAATAAGTAAACCTTGGAGCCGTGTAGTTTAACTTGAAATCTAAAAGTCTGCACGCCTCATAGTGTCTACAGCATAGAGTGTATACTGCTCTTTTTACTCTCCCCATGATGAGCTGTGCTGCAGAGTGTGTTGTTGCCTAATTCCCTCTAACTACAGCCCTGTGTAATCACATACCCCAATTAACCACCTCGGCTCCTCGTTTCCCGCATCATGCACGCCGCCCCATCTTCTCGCCACACCGCGTAATTAGCTTTCATCTGAAAAATGAAAAGAAAAGGAGCACCTCAGCAATTGTGCAGCCACTCTTGTCTTTCTCCCAGCAGTCTAGTCCTCATATCATAATGGCCTGCGCTTTCAATCAGATGGATTTTTATCGCTGACACTAAGAAGAATTGGCCCTCATCCCTCCTTCCACCGTCCCCACACAAGCAACCTGCCTCATTTGATAGCTTACGCTCATGAGGTAGCTATCAAAGAGAGTCCTTGTTGTGACTGGGAGGTCTTAGTTTGATATTTACAAAGGATTCAATTCCCTTCAGTGTATGTGTGCGGCATAATGGAAGGATCAGGTTCGACATATCCCAACAAGGTGTAGTACCTACCAATTCATTTACATCCAACTAAAGGGTAAAAGGACAGAGTAATTCCATTGGAGATTTTTTGTTTTTAATCATTTTCTTGGTTTTATTTTGCTCAAAAGTTTGCCTTAAGCAGATCTTTCATTTATATACAGCCTGACGTCATCATACTCGGATACTGTTCCACTGGGCTGTGATTGTGGGACATGTTTCAACCAGAAACGCCTCTGCACTCAATTGGATAGACCTCTAACCAATCAGAGCAATGTAACTCAACAGTTTGAGTTTGTCTGTTAAGTGAAAGCCTTAGCTAAATTCAAGCTATGAAACATTGAATAATACAGTATGTACTTTAAAATGACAAAACACAAGGAAGATTTAGATCATTTAAATGTATCTAAAAATGATACCAGGCCATCCATATTACTCTATACTACTCGTATTAAGTTTCCATAAATAGATAATTATAATGTAAAAAAAACATTGACAACTGACATTTTCAGGAGGTTTTTCCATACACTGGCGATTATTTTCACCTTTACAGATCACCTAAAGACAATAGCACATTAAGCTTTGGGTAGATTTATCTTAGTGTCACATTAGCCTTTATTCTTGAGGAGAAAAACTGAATATCTGCAGATTGGTACTAGTGTAGCAGCACATCAGGGGTTTGAAAAAAAAGAAAAGCACAAAAGTGAGATGTGCACAGCATGTATTTGCTACATTCACTTTTAGGCCCATGTTATGCCTTTTGAAATCAGCACAATACACTCGTGTTGCCGTGTTAACTCGTTTGCAGCTAAAATAAAAAGTTTGTCACCTAAGATCAACTCTTTAAGCCCACTGTTAGCGCGAGGCTTTCCTGCAGATGAACAGAGAGATGATATTATTAAGAACTTAGCAGCAGCATGATGTGAGCGCTCCTCACAGGTACAGTGGTAATGTGACACGAACACCACGATGAGGTGTCACTGGGATCAGTTCCAGCCCGCTGAATCATTGTTCAGTCATACAAGTGAGCAGTCTGCTAATGATACAGCCCTGACATTTAACATATAATAACGGATCGGCTTTAGAGGCGATTTATAGGTTGAACGAACCAAAGACCTTTTAGTTAAAAAAAAACTAAAACCATGTATGAAATCCTTTGCCTCGTTCTCCCTGTCTCTGTACCCCACCATCCCCCTCCTTCGGCTCTCAACGTGTTTGTTCTCTTATCTCCCCTTGTCCTGAACGAATCGATGAGGTGCTCGTTAGCCCAGGGATGTTCATCTGCAAGCCCTTGTTTGGAAAAAAAAATTGTCTAGAACTCGGGGGGGGGGGGGGGGGGGGGTTTGGGGGGAGAGACAAATGTCTCTAGAAGTCTCCAGAAATGGTGGATCTATAGCTTATACAGGTCCACCTGGTGTCATATTAGGGCAGATCTCTCACCAATAGCTTCCATGTGATACGCTGTGTAGCTGACACATGAATTTGCCCATTTAGAGAGTCTCGACAGGGAAGTAGTGTATTGGAAGTTTTTTTTTTACCCAAATATATAACGCTGTGTTTCCTCATTCAAAAATGAAAGTGCTTTTAAGGTTTCTTGCTTGTTGTGTAAGCCCTGTTCCCCCCTGAAGGGCCAATTCCTGGATGCCCTTCGTTGTTTCCTGAATCAGCCGCAACCTTTTTTGGGTGGTTTGTGGCGGTCCCTCCCATTCTGCTATGTAGCCAAGATTGTGCAGCATTAGGATAGTCGCTGCATTTTGCCATAGGCTACTTGTCAGTGTTGTAACAACCAAGTAGCTAACCGGACTTGTTAAACACCGCAACTAACTGCTAGCTTGGCCATTAAATAAACCCCTGTCTACTTTTCCCTATGTGTTGAGGATGAGACTAATTAGCCTGGATGAGTGCTACTATTTCCTACTTCTAGAGGGGTTTGTGTAGTGTCTAACTGACTCACCCATGACGTTCTTTTGTTTGCGTCCAGAGACGGGCCTGCTGACTCAATGAACACGTGTCTTAAGGTGACCCCTGCTCCTGGTCGGCCCTCCAGCGTCCTTCATCGAGACGGCCAACACACACACACACAGCTCCAGCCTCAACTTGATCCTGGGAGTCTGCGCTCCATCTTGCACTTTGGGTTTTAAAAGGTGTAATAAAAAAATTGTGACGTGGTAAACCAGAATAGTCTTTCAGCGTCTTCATCTTCAATCAGAAACAGTCTCTCTGCGTGTTACTCCAGCAGCTTAAAATGTGGCAACACTGCTCTCCAGCCTCAGCCTTCATTTGCTGCATCCCAGGTCCACCACGTGGATTCCTCCCTCTTGTTCCCTTCCACCGAGGATGCACAGGAGAGCCATGAGGAAATCATGGGAGAAGGAAGGAAAGAAACAAATGTGTTTTAGAGGGATGAGACATCTTTTCCCCTGAAGTGTCACATTGATTTGTCAGCTTCTTGGGCGGAGTTAGAAACTCATTCGGTTGCATGGCTTCCTGGAAGGCCGTTCCTGTGTATCCTAGCCTATAGCTCCTCTTTGAGCCCTCATAGATGCTTGCTCCTCCGGGTAGAAATAAGAACTTTGAGACGGCCTTCACCTATGAGGGACAGAACAACTTCTGTTTTGACCGAGGGCCGAGGAGTCGAGGAGCAATCACGTGTCACGCAAGGGACATGGGACGCACCTTCTGTCTCACTTCCGCATCCATCTGAAAGAAACTCCCAGTATGGCAATGCAACTTGCTGGCCTGATTGCCTCCACAACACCTGTTGCTTGTTGAGCTTAATTGAGTCACACACCACAACCCTGACATGTGCACGTCAGTCTGACCCTGCTTACTTCCTGAAAGACATGGGTCACTTTCAATCTCAAAACAGTGTGCGCAGTTTGCTTTGGTATCCTGGTTGAACAACATGTTCCTTCAAAGCAATGTGAAATGGCGTGCCTCGGCTTTAAAACGGGTCTTCTCTCTTTTGGTGGGTGTGACTCTCGTTTATTGGCTGTGTCACAGGTGATCAGGTGACCAATCAGCAGACCAATCAGCAGAGCCCTGCATGTAAACTCATTCTAATAAAAAGCCCAGCGCATGCAAACACCCTGTTTCAGTTTAAAAAATGGGTTTTGTCAGGGGGGAACGTGGTTCTAGACTACAGATCTTTAACAGTGGGTCCGGGACCCCTGGGGGGGGGGGGGGGGGGGGGGGGTCTTCAGAGTTACTTCCAACAAATTATAATTTTTCAGGAAGTTTTTTTTTTTTTTAAGTATAAATGTCTTAAAATACATTACCATTAATCCAGCTTGTTGTTAGCAGGAAAAAATTATCTAATTTAAAAATAATTAGCTAACATTGATGATATTTTAGTTCCAGTTTATTGTGGCACCATGCTCGTGTTCTGTGATATTTATGGTTAAAAAAAGAATAAGAATGTGGCTGTACTTTGTAATGAAGCAGTTTTTTTTCACATTTCATTAAAACAATGTTTTTACACTTACTCGCCATTACACATGAGTGGAGCTGGCTTGTGGGCTTTCATACAAACAATCAACAGGGGGGGGGGTAAAGACACAAGAAAAGACACAAGGAAGTCAAGGCATGAATATGTATTTGAGGTTGAGGGGTTTAAATGATTTGTTTATATGATTGTTTGTTATTTCAACACAAGTTCCACTGAATAATGTTTCCAGTTGGGTAGATAATAGCATTCACAAACATTTCTATAAGTACAGAGGAGATCTCTGTGCCTGCAGTAGTGATCAGGAGCAGACATGGACAGATGGACACGAGAACACAAACACTTCCTTAGACACAAACTACACTGCTTCTGATGCCATTACTTAAATAATAACCGAATAAAACACAATGCAAGTAAACATATTTATGCAATTTATACGCTCTTTCAGTTTCAATAGATTGTGTTTGCTATGCATTCATTTTTCATTTCTCTCTGGTCGAATAATTTATACAGTGGCTTGTCATTTACTTGTGTACTTTTGAAGAGAGACATCTATTTGTAAAGTGTATGTGTGTGTGTGTGTGTGTGTGTGTGTGTGTGTGTGTGTGTAGCCTTTGATATTATTCAATCAACACTGAATTAGTTGAGCACACATGTACAGAATGGCTTTCTTTTCTTCCTTATCTTTTAAATGTGTCCAAATCTGACATTTTTGGATATTTAGAGAGTAGAGAGAACAGTTGTTTGCCTTGTTAGTGATCAGCTCTCAGTAGGAAATCTTAGTGATGCGCTGCTCTGCATGGCGACCGCTCCGGTTCTCACCTTTGTATGTTTTAAACAGGATTTATTGGAAGTGGGGGGGATTTAAGATCAGCACTCCTACCCTAATTTGGTGAATACCGACCTTAGTTTAAACTCTAGGAAAATCAACCCAGAATTAGAGAGGCGTCAACTTAATTTGTTAAAACAAAATCAACTGACAACCATATACTCTACACGTGGGTTGCACAAAAAGATGAGCACTATTTGGCAGGTCCAAATAAAAGGCAACTATTTCCTCACATCCTATAGTATTTGTATTAAAAAAAGTATCTGGACACATTTGGAAACATTGCATCCTTTTGTGATTGCTAAACGTCTCAAGACAAACCTATTGGCAACAGTATGCTAAGACTACCCACAAAGTTTTGGTGTTGGACGACAAGCCCTAGCTCACAGTCGGCCTTTCAGTTCATCCCAGCGAAGTCGGATGGGTTCTATGCAGGCCAGTCAATCCCTTACACCAAATTGGGAAAACCATTTCTTTATGGACCTATACTTTGGTTTGGGCACAATTCTGTTTTGCAGTCGCTTTTGAATCCCACCAAAATTTAAACGAATGCTTCTTTTTAAAGTATTAGTCTTGCATTGCTAGATTTACCTCCACAGTGATGCAGAGGAGGGTCTGGCTAGTCCACAAAATATTCTGGGATGGGAGAAAAACCTACTCTGGTTAATTGGCATTTCTTTAAACCAATCAAAATCGTCTTGGGCAGCGCTAAGCACTCAACTCAATAATGGTGCCTCTGCAAAAAATTAAGGGGGAACCTAAACAATCCCGGAAATAAAACGTTGCCATTATAGACTTTTAAAGTATCACTACATCAGCAATATTTAGGTGTCCAAGAAACTGTACCGTTGTTTTTGTTCTTCCCTGTAACCTGAGTTGACATGAAGTATCCACATGTGTCCACATTGAACACCTGGTCTGGGTCTGCAGCCCGCATCATGGTAAGTAGCAGTCCCTCAAATCAACACCATCTTGGCACCAGAGAGACGGCGGCATCCTCTCTAGCCTACGAGGTTCGGATACAGAGGAAGGGCTTATCGTCTTAATAAATAAACCTGGAAGCCAAAATCACAGGAACACAGGAGGGATCATTGCTGCAGTGCACTGCACTCCTCTCCTTTCCACTCCGTCAGAGAGGGATTATCCCATTCATTTAGTGTGCACGCCGCTAATTTCTCCTGCCAGGTTCAACTCCCAGAATGCACCAGGGAGATTGGCTGCCTCTGCTTCTTTTCTTTCTTTCTCCTCTCTCTCTCTCTCTCTTGCTCCTTTGCTCTTCCCTCCCCTCCATACCTGGCTCCCTGACTTGTTTTATCTCTCTACTGGTGGGAACACAAACTCCGGTGATTCTTCCTCCTCATCCTCTTCTTTGATGATGTTTTACAAATTCACTTGGCAGGCTACAGAACCGTCTCCCTGGGACTCGAGGCTGCACGCGTGTGCCTTAAAAACAAGATTAAGGTGCATACCTCTCGTAAAACAGGTGTTGTCAGCATCTAACAGGTTGAATTTTCTTTTTTTCTCACCCGATGCAACCCTCATCTTATGCCTCACAAGACAGTGGATACTGGTGTTTAGCAGCAATGAGACTGAGCAGGGCTTTATGTTCACAGAAACATCTATTCGTTTTACTCCTCTCATGAGAAGTCAAGCAGGAAGCAAAAAGTCATTTATTTCTTTTAAGGACGCATCCTCTGCTGAAGTCTGACTGTATTCAACATGCTGAACTTCTATTGAATTCCAAAAGGGACATTTGGTTAAACATTTGGTTGATGAACACCACAGTTTCAATTTTAAAAAGACTAATAAAACTGTGTGTGTGCGTGCGTGTGTGTGTGCGTGTGTATATATAATGTTATTAAGAAAGTGGAGAGACACTGATCGTCTCCAGCCTAAATATTCCATGTCCCATCAACCCCAAGGCACTATGGGAAATTACATTAAAGTTCAGGAAGCCAGAAAGGACCGTCCATGTCTAACCTCAGCCACATGTAGACCTCAATTGTGCGTGCGTGGGTGCGCACGAGTGTGTACAATACATATAAGTTTCAAGGAAGCTATGACATATTCTGTCCTGTAGCCAATTTTGTATTTTTACACCACCAAGTTCCTTCACCTCTCAGGTGTATGTGTTTGTATCCTCTGTGTGTTTACTCAGCTCCGTCTCTCACCTCCAGCTAATTCTCACACCCCGCTGATGAATTCCATAGTGCATCACAATGGGCTGTAACTCGTGTAAGCCGGAGAATATACAGTACGTATCATGGTTTTAATGCACGCTCAGCAAATTTGAAAGCAAATTTTAAAGCGCAGGTGCAAACAACAAAATGAAACGCAGATGCTCTGGGACTCTTTTTCTTCATTTTGTGTAATCACTTTACCTGTAATCAGGGCTATAGATGGCTAATGTTGTTATCTCCTGGTTGTGCAAAGAGGCAACTGTTCGCTAAGACATTGTTTTACGGTAAAAGTGAGAAAGTTAGGCAGAAAGTTTCGGCAAATCAGTTGTTGGAGGTTTAAATTTTACCAAGTATTCTCCCACCAGATTTTTATTCAAAGCCGCTTATGGACCAGCTTTGAACATGGTTCAAATGTTCATTTTGAGATATAAAATGTATATTATATAGCAGTATTAGAATAAAGTTAAACACTAAATACCTAACATTGACAAAAAATATTTCATAGACTTAACTTTTGATGTTTGTTTAGGTTTTGTGAGTTCAAAAGTGACTTGAACTCATGACCTCCTGATTTCTACGGTCCTGCCTGAAATAGACACAAAGAGCTAGGCATTTTGCACATTCGTATTTTTGCAAAGTAACGATACATTTAATGGTCAATAATGACAGGAGTCAATTAAATGAAACTGTATGAAATGACGGCCACTTCCTCTCAGCGTCACCCACGGCTGACCTGACTTTATTCCCACCTCTTCAAGAAGCTTCCTCCCACTGCCCCGCTTCTCCTCCTCCTCTCTCTTTGTAAACCTCTGTACGTGAACGCAGCAGGCATCACAAGTGTTGTGTCGCCGCCGCCGCCAACGCCGGCATAATCCCGTCTCCCTGGCTCACCACTGCTGCTGCTGCTGAGCTGTTTGTTTAGGAATCCGGGCCCCGAAAATTGTATTCCATCGACCATGCTCGCTATCAACACACAATTATCTGGGTTAATCATGTGGAACTGTGGCAAATTCACCTGGGGCTCAGGAACTAATGACATTCGCGTCTGGCCCTGCTTTAGTGAAATGGCCCCAGCACCTGCAGCAGGAACACGGAGATTGCCAAAGAAAATTTGGTCTCATTTCGTCCTCCTTGACGCCCCCCCCCAACACACCCCCGCCCCATGCAACCCCTCCCCTCACCCGCGTCCCCGCTTTCTAACCTCCTACACCCTTCCCCCTTTCCAATCTCTCTGTCTCTTTTCCCATTTCCATCCTACATTCGCCCTCAAATTTGTAAGTCTTTCAGGTTTCCTCCTCTGCCTTTTTTGTTTCTCTCGCACCTTCTTTTCCTGTCGAAAAGCAGGACACCGAATCCCAACTGCGTGCAGGGCGGACGTCAGTCTTCACGCCTCTTGTATTATCACTATATTTCCAGCTTCGCTACCTGTGTAACACCTCAACGTTAGACAGCGAGGAAGTGAGGATTTATAGAAGCCGAACACGATATATGTATATCTTACAATGTAGCAAAATTTGTAACTTTGGTTCCTGACAGAGAGCGACTTGTGTTCTCGCTGTATAATGAAGCGAAGTGATTGAGTGCAGTCAGCGAGGTGTTGATGCTCTTTCTCCATCCCACTTTGTCTCCCTTGCTCTTTTTGTCTTTTCTCTCTATCATACTCACTTAATCATACACACCACAAAGTCATTCCCACCAACTTAGAAGAAGTAGACAACCTCAATGCTCATAATTATACATCAATACAAACATATGTTTCCCAATCACAGATGCAATCCATGTGTGAAATGGGTGTCACACCGTTGGAGGTCTCATTATTCGCAAAGTGTATGCGTGTAGCTCAACACTTTGGCTGCCACCCACACCGGTCACAGTGACTGTGTTATATACCTCCTCTGCTGATGATCTCAGGCTTTTGCATGCTGAGCGTACTGCACGTCGGATTCTATTTCCAACAATCCTCAAATGGATACGAGGTGCGAAACAAATCCTTCCTTCCTCGGGGGAACATGTTGGTCATTGTGGATGGACTTATCCTATTGGACAGCAGTAGACGAGCTGATCATTGGGGTTGCTCGTCAGTCGTCTTTTGGTGAGAAATAAAATGACAACTGTTGTGGTGTAATCACACAGAGCAAGCCTCACCGCCCACTACAGTTACACTTTGAATTGTAGCCAAACTCAAAAGGACGTTGATTGCGGAACTCTCATTCTCGGTGACGACCACATTTCTGCTCTGGCTACAAGTTATTTTCAAGGAGACACTGGGACGACATCACTGGGCTTGTTGAAGGCTTCACTGCCTTTCAGTAAAACTGCATCGTCACAGATGTGTTATTTAAAGAATGTAGTCAGTTCCTGCAGTTTGCTGAAATGAAATTCTGTTGTCCAGCATTTGGACAATACAGCCGGAGGCCCCTGAGGATCTCAGGGTTGGTGTGTTTAATTTGGGTTGTGGTAAATGCAAATTTCTTAGGCACAATTTAAGCACAATAGCAACTGAAGGGATATGGACACACCAGCTTTACTGTGGCACAACGATTGTATTAAAAGAATTAAAAGTTGCATTAAAGTTAATGGAAACACAAAAGTGGGTGCCAATTTGGCAGAGGGGTTAAGGGAATGTTTTACTACTGTACCTCTAGACAAATTAAATCCTAGTGTCAAGCATGGCTGGATGGATGGGGATTTAAGCACAAAAGCAACTAGTCACGCCAGCATTGCCAAGAACACATGGCATGTGTGGCAAAGGTGAATTTTAGAGGCAGGACAATTGCATGCAAAGTTAACGGAAAGACACAAGTCAATGCAAATTTGGCAAAAGATGAAGATGCAAGCACAGACAAGGTTTCAACGCTGTGCCTCTACACTATGCTTTATGCCACACCTTGCTGTTACAGTTGCTCACAACCATGGAGGAGAGGGCCTCAGACTGGAGTTTGCTTACATGACTTCATATTAAAGTTGCAACATATTGCTATTTTGGAGCCACCAACTTATTCACACAGCTGCCTCATTGAGGTTTACACTACACCGTCTGCACTTTGAGTCTCAAATATACATAGACATGTTTGCATGCAGGCATATTTCTGTGCAAGGAAATGTATTCCAGGCCATGATTGTAGAGCTAATTGAAAAATGTTCACCAAAATAATCAAATTTAAAGCTTAAGAATGCATTGGAGCCCACATGAGAAGCAGGGCACATACACACACAAACACAGGGAGCTTGTCTTGTTGCTCTGGAGTCCGTGACATGGTTTAACAGTCTCACAGGATCCATAAAACGCCCCCGAAGGCTTCATATAATCTCTCCTTTTTTCCTGCTTAATAGGAGATAATACAAGTGCGCACCCCGATGAATCAATATGCAACAGCAGCTTTAGTTTGATAATTAATACCAGTGTCGGAAATAGATTTGTGATTTGGCAGGGCAGGTTTGATATGACTCTGGTCTCCCCTCTCTCTTCTTCTCTCCCTTCTCTGAACAGCCAAAGTCCCCGTTCCACTCTGTATCCATAATCTCATTCATTTTTTTTATTTTCAATAGCGCTAATTCTTTGACTAAAGCCTGTTATCTCATGAAAGGCCCCGCGATGGGATTCGATGGCATCCTGACATCTGTATTCATTCCCCCCCGAAATTAGTCCTGACACAATTTTAATGAAAAAACACTCAGAACAGTCACATAAGGGAGGAGAAAAAAAAACATCTATTAAGGTTTGGTAACGCTTTTGGAAAGGGTGGATGAGCACCATGGTAACTCACTGTTCTTTAGCTGCTAAAGTCTGCTGGCCCACCTCTTACATTGACTCAATGCATGAGTCGGATTGAGATATTGAAGAGTGCCTTGACTTTGCTCATGGTTGTTTAAGGGTGACTGCAACAAACCACTCTTGAGGTAGAGGGAATGGTGAGAGGAGACAAAGAGGAGCCCCGCTGGCCCTCAGTAGATAAACACAGAAGCCAGACAAACCGAAGATGCACGGGAAGTGTGTTCCCTCTCCGATCGGCATCCATCTAACTTCCCACCCGCCCCTTGCCTCCTCTTCATCCCCCCCTCCCTCATTCCATACCCCCCCTCCTGCACCATCACCCTTGTCAAAAGCCTGTGTCGGTTGTGGCTGCTGATAATTCCCTCTGTTTCAAAAAAAAGAAAAAGAGAGATGAAAGCGTTCATGGATGAAAGAAACTTGGATGTAATCTCTCTTGCCGTCTTTCGCTTTCTCTTCCAGTACACGATGTTGATCGTTTTCTTCTGGGAAAAAAGGGGGAAAGGAGTGGGGCAGAGGCAGAGTGAAGATGGGAATGAGGGGGGAGAAAACAGAAACCCATTTGGAGCCTTCAACGGCCCAGGTGAGGCCAGGTTATGGACTAGTTCAATAGAATCAGTTTACCCTTTCCGCATGTACACACAGTGACCTGATGAAATAGTGGCCTGGAGAGGAGAGGGGCCAGAGATAAAGGAAAAGCCATCGTTTTCCTTCTGTGCCTCATTTGGCCCTGACCATGATAAGGCCTTCAGCTCTCAGGTATCTGTAGTCACAAGGTAAGAGGCCTGTCATAAAGCATAGATAGAGAGACTACAGAATGGACTGTGAGGAGAATAGAGAAGACAGAAGAAAAGAGGAGTTTGTTTTGAAAGGCTCACTCATCATGTGGATCAATTGAATCCACCTAATGTCACCCACTTGCCAGACTGGGACAGAGCTTGGATTAAAGATCCATTCAGAACCAAATACACAAGTTGCAACTTTACAATACATGTTTTATAGCTGCAATTGGCAAGGTTATAGTGTAAAAATGCACCCATTGTATTTAATTAAATCGGTAGCTGGTGCTGCTATAAAGACATTTGCGCGGCCAAATTAGAAATAACCATGAATAGCTGCTAGAATAATGATGTAAGGACCATAAAAATATAGGTTGCAGACTACAGGCTTTTTTCGGGGAAGCTATAAACAGCCCTCACATTTTTTCTCAATGATGATTCTTTAAAAATCAAGTAAGGTCAAAAATTTAAATTAACGTTTAACATAGATATATCATGTAAGAGAGAGAGTCGGATGTACTTTACACCAGAGGTCTTCAACGTATGTATGCGGTTGAGTTGCATATTAAATCGGACCTACAATTGCGTTATGTCTGCCTAAGGCCTGTACACATAGCTTTTTATGGTGCATACAATACTGAGCTATTAAAATAATTGTGACATATTTGTATATTTATACATCACGTTTTAATGTTAAACAAATGAGACAGAGCAAATCCTTCGAGCTAGCTTACCTATAGGCCATTAATGTTTTTTCACAAATAGGCTGATTTATCTTTGCTAATGATATGTTGGATTTATGTTTATGTACAGTACATGTATTATGTTATAGTGAAATGAAAATGAAATTTCAATTGAAAAGAATGTTTTCTCAAAAATGATCAAACAATAATTTAGGGGCCCCTGTAGTATCTTTGAGGACCCCTTGTTGAAGATCTTTGCTTTACACCATCCACCACACCGCTCTTCTCACATTGACCAATCCTAAGGTGCAGATTTGTCTAATACAACCATAATTCCTAGGGGGTACTGGGCTGGCAGGCAGGCCAACTGACATTTCATCACCTTGTGCACTTGCTGCCTGTAACAGCAGCCAAGGTTGCAGGGAGATTTTGTGATGCAACAGCAGAAAAGGCTTGACAATTTTCAAACTCTTGCTGTACTCTGAGACTTGGGGAGCTCATGCAGCGCTGGGCCACAGAGCTCATTATCAACCACCTGACTGGTCTGAACAGATAGAAATGGAAGGTGAAAAAAGGCAAAGACAGGCAGGAGGAGAAGAGGGTACGATTAGAGAGGAGGATCTGTCAGCATAGACATGGGAAATGGAATCACCTGTGACTCAAAATGATTTTTATGAAGAAAAAAAGAAGAGGGCAAATTAAAAAAAAGATCAAGTAATGAATAAAAGCAGGTAGAGGAGCTCTTATTCTTTGCCCTTCCACACTGAGAACATGCTCTGTCATAATATCATTATTAATTTAACGTTCTTTCCATAATTGCTCATATCAGATCATGTTTTGACCTGCAGTTCTTAAAAAAAACTTTGAAACACAGTCTTCTAGTCTTGTTCCTAAATACCATTTTTGATATTGCTTTTAGTGATCGCAGCCTTTAAGGGTGGCCCAGAATGATTCATCTCAGCTGCTAAGACCTTTTTTTTTGGATTGCTGTAAAAAGCGCACAGTCGGCCTGAGGACACCAGCATCCCTCCAGGACAGGGGTAAGCGGAGGTGTGGGGGTGTTGGATTTTATAGCCCGCAGCTCCCCAGCCCCACTTTGCCAGCCGGGACAAGGAGAGCCCATATGGCAGCCAAGCGTGGCTCCGGCCAGCTCAGGCTCATATGTATGGAAAACAAGGTCTGGAGAGGGAAGTCACAGGGGGTCATGCTAGTCAGAGAGGCAGCCCGAGGTCCTGGTGCAGGTTAGAAGGTCTTGGTTCAGGAGAAGAGGCTAATTTCTTCTACTTGGCTGAGCAAAGGCCTGAATAATTGCGCCCCCCGGGTTGGCCTTTGGGTGTTGTGGAGGTAGAGCGGAGTGAACCAGCATGCAGAGCGAGCAGGGGGAGGTTCAGGGAAAGGCGGTTGGATCACAGAACATGTTGTGTCCAGCTCTCAATAGCTGCTCATTATATTTGTTTTCATGGTGTGAAATTAAAAACATCCTTATGCATATTTGTGTATTACACCACACATTATTTGTACTTAATATCATCTCATGCAGGTAACACTAATCGCATAATAAGGGACATCGCTTTACAGTGCAGAAGATGCAACCATGACATGTTCAAATTTCAGATATATTTAGAAAATTAAAGATAGCGTGAGCTCTTTGATTTGGGCAAAGAGGAAAATAAGTCACTTTGGTGACCTGAAGTTTCAATAATTTTGGTTTTTGGTCACTTGGGGACCATGCAACAAGCTGAAACACAACACTGTCCCTGGCACTGTATCAGCTGTAGCTAGCTACTGTAGCTAATTAAGCTAGCATTAGCTCTGTGACTCATTTCTCACCTGATTCGGAAATTAGTACATGAGGGCCACATATGAAATCCTGCTAAAACTCATTGATGTTCTTGTTCGAGACAATGATTCCCGCTCATTCATTGGTTGTCCTTCTTCCAAAGTTTGGCGCACTAGCAGTAGGCTACTCTATGATAACAGCGAGTGCGTGCCTGGGAAGTATGAATAGGAAAAGTCGGGCACAGTCGGACAAGAGTCGTTCAAAAACATGTGTTTGTTCATTTTCACCCATAATGGTTTGTTGTCTCTTGGCTTTGGAAGTCCTCACCCCTGCAGGTAGCGAACTAGCCAGGTATCCTAATACACACACTTTGGCTGTGGTTTTGGTTTTGGAATAGATTAAAACTTTTTGAATCCAAAGTATCACTCTTACTATAGCTCCAACATAAAGTAAAGAAATAAATTAAAAACTTTATTGTCAAATGTCTGCAACATAAGAGAGATGAGTTTTCTTAAGTTGCTTCTTCTGATGTCTTTGTTGCCCCCATAGTAATTGCCATGGACAGTTCTATCTACAGAGAACAAAAACCCAGTCTGATGATGTGATGTAAAGGTCAACTAGTACACACACACACACACACACACACACACACACACACACATATATGTGTGTGTGAATCCGAGGCTGACAGCGACCAAAAGCACTACATCCACTCCTGGACCATAAGTAATGAATCTGCCACAATTCTGCTTTTTAAAGATTGAAAACGAAGCGATATGACTGGATCTCCTTGACTTCATTAGAAAATAAAGATCATCCTTTTAAACCCATGACTGCGTTGGCTGTTGGTGGCGAGGCAGAGGGAGGTGACAGATGTTTAAACACGGCGAGGGCCGGGGGAAGCGAATGTGACATGCTCCGGTGTAATTATACTCACCTAGTTCACAGCGGAGATTAAGAAAGAGAAGGGATGGAGAGGCAAGGGAGCGTCAGACATGAAAGAATATTGAAAAGACTCGCTGATGAGCAATGTCAACTCTCTTTCCCCCTGCCCCCCCCCCTCTTCTCCCTTTTGTCACTGTAACATCTCAAGGTCTCACTTCTGTTTGCCTTTTTCCAATTATCAAGGTGTGACTGTGGGCTTCCCATAACCCCCCTCCTTTAAATCTAATGTTAACTATGCTGAACTTCAATGGAGAGAAAAAACATTTTATATTGTTTGTCAGGAAAATTACAGAAATTAATTATCACTTACAAATGTCTTTCCTAGTTTTATCCTCTGCAGGCTTGATCTGATGCAAACAAACTCTGCAACTTTGCATTCTGCTGTAATGCTGTTGGACATCATTGTAAGGACCTGAGACAGAGGGATTTAATAAGGTTAGAAAACACTTCCAAACATTATCCTGAGTCAACACTGTCCTCTAGTGGCTGTTGTATGTTCAACCCACACTGTGAGTTCTCCCTGAAGTGGCCCTCCTGTCAGAAAATGGATGATGACAGTCTAATTTATTATTATCTCCGTCCCTCTGACCCAATATTTCAGAGCTTCAACCTGATGACGGGCAGGCCCAGTCAAACTCAATCTACTCAATGCTTCAGCGTGTACACCGGGCAGCCCTCGCCTCGCCACTTTTGTCAAAATTGATTTATCAATTATAATAAAAGTAGAGTGAAAGCGTTGGAGTATTAATCACACAGGGATCTGTTTAATACATTAGAAAAAAAAGTAATTTGTAATGACCGACTTCTAATTAAAGATTCCAATCATCGTCACTGATGGAAGTCGTCGGAAGGATCCACACATTCGGGTTGAGTGACCACTTGTCAATCACGCTGTGTGACCACTGCTGTCTTTTTGTCTGATTTTGCCATAAAGTTGGAGATGTGTGGGTCTTCTTCTGTTGAAGCCAACTACCAGATCTTTGTGTATTTAAAACCTTATTTCAATAAAGAGCTTTCAGACCTATGTGTCTTTGTTTAAGCTGTATTATGTCAGCAAAGAAAGTAGCAAAATTGACATTTATGTGCATGCAGAGGACTACTTTAAGTCGAGGCTTATATGCAGTGTGACAAGGGCATAACTTTGGGGTCAACATAGTTTGGGGATGGGGGATGGAGGCGGGGCTGGGGGGGGGGGGGGGGGGGGGGGGGGGGGGGGGGGGGGGGGGGGGGGGGTTACAACACTTAAAAAAAAAAAAATTCTGCAAGTGCCAAATTATAACTGTGATGTCTGGGTCGTTTCCCAAAAAAATTTTGAATCGTCAAACGCTTCCTTACCCTGCCTGGACCGGGGATCAAACTCTGCAGTGCCAACTTGATGTGAGGCAGAAGTGCAAACCACTGATCCACTTTGCCATATTTAGTTTGGGTGATATTGGCACCATGGCACTTGATTAACCGGAACTTTCTTTATCTTATCTAGCTGTGTCTCCTGTATGCTTCGGCCAATCAGGATGAAGAGCAGGCCGGCCAGCAGGCAGAAGAAGACAGCGACCGGAGCGAGGAGAAATGAAGGACCGAGCTGGATGCTGAGGTGGAAGGAGGGGCAGGTGGAGACTCTCTGATGGTGGGCAAACTGCTCCAGAGGGTCCAGGACCTGGACCCACATCAGATACATCACCATCACTGCCAGCAGACACAGCCCTGACAGGCACAGAGACAACTTTTAGTACCTAGAGGTTTTCTACTTCCGAATTCTAAATGTAACACTTTTTAATGGCAGTTTTTTGTCAATTCTCATAAACAAAGCTTTTACCCACAAGTTGACATGACCAAAAAGATGATGTTCAGCTCTAACATTGTGCACAGCACAATCATAGCAAGAATATTGCTTATTTAGATAATAATTTGAGTCAAATGTTGGCTCACAAATAAAGTTCTCGCTGTGTCAACATTGGCCAATACATTTGATTTATGGTCAGAGACAGCAATCCCATTCTAATGGTTTGGCAGCCGTGAGGTTCAACAAAAGTAACCAACACACGTATGCATCTGCAGCAATGTGCAGTACAACGGAAATATGAAACCATGGAAACCTATTCTGGTACAACCTCAAAATACAATTATGAACCGGAAAATAAAGAGGACATGGGCGCTTTAAGCATTGTACTTTAACTGCACTTTCCCCACACAATTAACAACCAGATTTATTAGTAACTGTAGATTTGCCTTGCTCTTCTCTGGGAAAAAGATGCATTTACATATAAAGTATATATATATATATATATATATATATATATATAGTATATATACACACACTTTTGCTCCATTTACATGCAGGAAAACATTCTTCAATCCAACATAAGTTGCTTTCAAATTTTAGTGAAGATCCAAAATTTCCAATAATGGTAAATATTGAGGAAATGTGTATCAAAAGATGCACAAGACTGAATCTAAATTGCACCGCCGTACAAAAATATGGAGTCTTGGGTTTGAATAATTCAAGCAGAATTTAATTTAGCTTACTGAAGAATTGCAGTCAAATGTGAAACCTTCTTAAGAAGAAAATATAAGTGAAATACTGGGTGTTAAGGGGTTAAAATTGTTATTTTATTTCTTAAAATCAACAAATATTTTTGGTTAAGAAAGTATGATGAGAGTGTGAACTCCTGGCTAAAAGCTGCTGCACAGAACCCTCAGGCATTAGTTGGACTCCTCATTTCCATTATTATTACATGGAATGCATTATTGTAATTTTTTTCTGTGACCACAAATGCTGGCAACACTACTTCTTGATCTGACCTATTGATTTTCTCAATCCAAGAAACGTCGAGAGCAAGTAGCTGTGGTGAACTGACCACCAGCTGCACCCCCCACCTGCTTTCTGTCCCCAGTGTCAGAACTAAACACGGAGAAACAGTCTTCAGTTTACATGCTCCACATATCTGGAACAAATGGCCAGAAAACTAGGTCCACCACAACTCACTTCTTTAACCCTGGTGTTGTCCTTGGGTCAACTTGACCCATTTCAAAGTAATCATGTCAGAAATATGAATTTCTTTCAATGGAATTGCCCAACAATAACATGGATGATTCCATACAACAGTACTTTCATTGAATTGTTTGGGTGTTTTGCTTAGTCTTTTAGCATTTGTATTATTTCTTTAATGGTTTCAGTAAACAGTATCCGGACTTAACCTTGACATATACCCATCTATGATCCACTCAACATCCTCTGATCTTAACTATTAGTCAAAACAATTTATAATTTCTGCCTTTTTAACTAAAAACATATGTATAATTTGATTTAAATGAGGTTTGTTGACCATGAATTCAGAGAATAAGTACAAAACCTGTTATTAAACCAGCTCAGGTTTTTAAAAAGCACCAAGAGGATGAAAAAAGTGCCAAATAAATCAGAAAAAAATATTAATTTTCAATTTTGACCTGGAAGGACAAGTTAATGGTTAACGGGAAGGCAAACAAGGGTTAAATCAAGGCTGAAGACCTCTCTGTTTGACGCTGCACTTTAATCAATCAAGAACTTGTGCATGTCTAGCACTGCAGCTCTTAATTTTGTTTTTATCCCTTATTCTATTATATATTACATTAATATCATTTAGCTGATGATTTCGTCCAAAGCAACTTACAATTGCTCTGGGTTGCATGTCCCTGGAGCAACTAGGGGGTTAAGTGTCATGCTCAGGGACACATCAGTTGATGCATCACAGTGGGAATTGAACCCAGATCTCCCAAAGGCATGTGTCATATCCACTGCGCCATCACCAGCCTATATCAGCTTGCTTTTATTTTCTATTGTCTTTAATTATTGTTTTTTTAATTCATTTTTATTTGCGATGTAAGGCACTGTGGACTGCCTTGTCACTGAAATGTGCTATATAAATACAATTGTTTTATTTTGGCTTTTTGCATTTCTGCACTCAAGCATTGTTTTTGTCTGCAGATCTCCTTTTTTTAAGGGGTGTTTGGTTGGGGGGACGTTACGGGTGCCGTTCATGAGATTTGGCCAATTATACAAGCATATAGATAAGACATCATACCTCTTTCCTACGTAATAATGGCACTAAATGTCTCTTGTATATGTAGTTTGTCATTTTTGCTTTTATTTCTTATCATCCACAGTTGTATTTCAAAGTATTCAAATCTTCCCTCCAAATAATTGATATTTGATACAACACCAGAACAGCTCCTCTGTTGGACCAGTGTGCTTTGAATGTCTCCTGTTTTGCAGCCAATATCGTCATGTCTTAAGAGAGATCCGTTAGTGTTGAAGCCAAAAAAATGACCGTGTTGTAGCTAATTGGTTCTTACCGCCACAGAGCAGAAGGGCCCCACCCACTGTATAGAGTCTGTAATTGGTCAGTGGACCGGCACAGATGACCACAAATACACTTATGAAGACAGCCGCCAAGCCTGTGGTGAGGAAGATGCTCCAGAAGGTCCTAAAAACTGAGAGGAAAAAGAAAATGAGGCTTTGTACATCATAAAAGATAATATTGTAATCATGTGAAAATAAATGACCAATACTAACCGATGGCAGAGGAATGCTCATACGGTTGTGTGGGGAAGCGGTGTGGCTCCAGCCATGATTGCTCATTAACAGGAAACGGGAAGAGGAAAGCGGCATGGCAGACCTTTGATGGGGGCTGATTTGCTGGAGGGGAGGAGGCATTTGTAATGCTGTTGTTTGCAAAGAAAAATTTGGAAATATAATGTCATCATATAGGTCTGAGGTTCTCACTGATCCAAAGGTCCCAGATAGAGTGTTCATTTAAAACAGCCATGAAAGCGCAGCGCCAAAACAGGCCCTCGTGGAAGATCCTCACACCCTCCTTAACCTGAGTCAGAATCAGAAAACCAAACGTGACCTCTTATTTTGACAGGGTCTTATTATGTGATCAATATCAAGGTTAAGGTCAAGGTAATCTTTTTTTATCCCAAAATAGGGAAACTCCTGTAGTCTAGGTGCAGATACACAAACATACACAAAACTACAACACAATAAAAATACATAAAAATATGTGTACAGTATGTGTGTACAGTATGTATCTATATTCCATATGCCCCCCCCCCTTCTCATCTATCACACACACACTGCTATTACAAGAGGATTCTGTCACTGTAGTAGTGTCCGGACTAACTAAATAATGCTAAATAACATTTAAAATAAAACAAAACAGACTCAACAGGTGTCTGAGTGTCCACAGTCTCCTGCAGGATGTAGAGAATGGTTCAGCTTTCCTTAAATAGACAGTGTTTGATTGAAGGTGTAAAGTGAAGACAGTGAACTGCAGCCAGCAGGAAATTCCATGTGCATTCATGAAATAAGACTCCCCCTTTCTTCATTGTATGAAATAATTACAGCTCTAATTATCGGGCCAGTAAGGAACGGCTAAAGGAGTTTGCTGTTATGTTTGAATGAGTAATGAACGTTTGACCTCTGTGCTACATATTATGCTTAGTGTCCAAGAATTTAAGTCAAAAAGACAAAAGACAAAATACTACACATTGCTATCTTAGTTAATTGTATCTTCATTCTGCATGACACTTTGATCACAGTCTTCATAATATTTCGCTCTATAATGTAGTGTAGTAGAAGTATAAAGTAGCACACATTGGAATACATAACTAAAGTACAAGTACCACAGACTAGTACAGTCCTAGAGTAATGTATGTGTTATTTTTTTTTTTACATATGGAGTTTTTACTCTCAAAGCAACTTTTTTTTTCTTTCCAAGTCTGCATGTATACTCTGTGTACCATCATACTAACCTACATTATTTTTACTTCTATGGTCCTATTTATGCGTATATATATTTTGCTCTGTGGTGTTTTAAGACCGCTATGTCAACTTCAAGGCACATAACCATGCCTAATCCTTGTGCCTGAAAAGCGACGTTGAGGGCTTAAAACACCACATATTTTCTCATGTTGGTCTCCATATTAACTCCTGGACGCTTACAGTTAAGTATAAAAAAATTAATCTAAATTATTTGTACTTGTGGTTTAACTAAAATACTACATTCCTTCACTATTAGTGTATTGTGGTCAATGTTTCTTATTTTGCTTACATTTTGAATGATTTCATTTTCCTAATTTGCTTAAATATTTCTGAATCATTTCTTGGATGCCTGCGTGTTTGAAACAAGCTCTGCAAACAACCTTGTAAGAGTTCAGTTTAAGTACCTCGGTGCTGCTCTTGCCCTCTCTCAGGCCACCTCCTCCATAGGCTTCCTCCGGCCCGCTGCAGGACTCGGCTGCCAGCAGCCAGTACTCTGTCCCGCAGGACAGCAGTGTGAACAGAAATCCTGTCGCCCCGAAGAACAGAGCCAAGAAGAGGAGCACCTTGAGCCTCTCAGCAGGAGACATGTCTCAGTATGTCCGCCTTCGGTTTTCTATAGCCGCAAATCTTCACTTTTCCTTTTCTTAGCTTTCTACAGCATATCATATTCAAATATATATTATAATTATACTAAATAACTGCTAAATCCATGTGTCTGTTACTTTTCTGCTGCAAGAAACAAGTGAGCACCATGACAAAAACCAGCTCTAGATAGTGCTCGCCCTACTGACCAATCAGGGACATGAAGTGGTTCAGAGGAAATAAACTCTTACATCATGCAGTGGTCACTTTAAAGAGATACAGTTACAGTACGGGGGGAGGGGTTCCCCTCACATAAATATAGCAATGTTATGTTGAGAATGGATGAATTCAGGGTCTTCTCGAAAACTTGAAAAACAGAAATCACAAATGTAGAAATATCTCCTTGGCATTTATTGGAATGCCAGCATTGAAATCCAGATTTGGTACAGTACAAGGCTATCCAGTATAACTGAGATCTAGGCAACAGTGATGGTCCAACAACAGTCATTCAAACTGCATGTTCATATATTAATATGAATTATTTTTTCATTCTTTTTTTAAAGACAAGAGATGATTAATACAAATAAAAAAAGGGCAAAGGAAAGCGGTGACTAATTCTAAATTGAACTTTGGGGAAAATTATTTGAACAGATAATATTTTTTTAATGCCTTACTTGTTGTAATAATCTAAATTCAAACAAATATTCCATCCAGGTAGCGAGGGTCATATTCAATAAAAAGAGAGAAATAAGGGTCAGTATATCTGGTGATTGTTTTGCTGGGGTATGTTGCACCCATTTGATGACTTAATGATCAAAAGGTGTTTTATTCAATGAACTGTGTGGGAAATGATCTAGCTAAGCATGTCCTGCTTCTTTTAGAGTATATAACATATAGCAAGAACCCAACCCATATACACAGAGAAGTGCATTTATACAGGACTCATGTTGATTAATTACATATTACAACCCTGTGAGGATATAAGTACATATACGAGGCACGCAAAAATTAAAGATTGATCACCTATTATTAACCTACTTGCAGTAAACATCTTATTTGAAGGATCCTTTGGGCTGAGTCACCTCCTTCCTCTAATTTGTGAGGATGTTGCTGCTATTTTGGCAGTTTGTTTGGTCCACTGCTTTATCCGAATGAACAGGTCTGTCGGGAGCATCCGTGCAAAGGCTCATGGGACTTCCAAAGAACGTGAGGTCTTCGGGCGCTTCCTCCGTTTTCCTTGGCCTCTGCTGATTGCCGTCCTCCGACGCCCTAAGACATGACTCCGAACACGGGGTTGTGGCGGCAGATGCTCGGCCCGATCTCCTCGTAGTCTTTCTTGGTGTGGCACACTTGGTAAAACTCAGGCTGCCAAAACAGAAATGCTCCTCGTTAAGGTCCTTTCCCATTTCAGAAGTAAAGGCAACATCTATAATTGCGATAATTACAAGAACTTTGCAAATAAGAATATATACTTTATTAATCCCACAAGGGAAATTACACTGTTTTTCACTCTAATGATACACACACTGAATTACACACACGCTCAGTACCTGTACATGCACTAATGGAGATATGGGGGCCCGCCTATGAAAAGGCACCCCAAGCAAGCATATATATATTTTTACCACTGAATAAATCTCCGGTAAGAGCCCATCTTAAATATGCTTGCTCCGTTTTTGAAAAAGCATGGAACAAACGACCAGAAGAAGAAGTGTTCCCTTCAGTTAACTCCAGTAACTGGTTTGGATACAGTTTGTCTGTCAAAAGATGTCATGTTTACTAGAACTATAAACCTTGTGTGTAATTTGTTTTGTTTATTGTTTGTACTAATTTATGAAATCCAAGTAATTTTTATTCTGACTAGTCTGACTAGATGTAGGGCTGGGTATCGTTTAAAAATATTTGATACTGGTAACAAAACCAATAACGTGACTTTGGTTCTGATACCAATAATATAAAACAAAATTACGACACAAATCTCTTCTGCTAGGTGAGCCCCTCTCTGTGCTTTCCGGCGTGCCTCGACAACTTGTAACATTAGAAGCCAATCACAAACATTAGAAGATGCTGCATGCTTATTGGCTCACTGTCACTGATGAGATTTGCTCTACGGTATTTAATGACAAAGCATTTGTTTGATATTTGATGCTTTAGAGGCATTTTGGTCGGTGCCTTAAAAGTAAATTTCTGTACCCAGTCCCAGACAAAGGTTCACCAAAGTCTGGGGCTTATGGAAAATACATTTGCCATTTACTGTTCATATCTGATAAGTTTTTTTTCCATGTAAAAACTCAACTATTCTAATTATCTCACACAGGAATGTACTTATGTCAAAACTATTTAGAAAAAGCCGCAGGATGGGGTGATTATGTGTTGTTAGAGAAGCTGAAAACATTGTTTTGACACTCACAGTAGACGCCAGCATTGAACCTCCGAACCAGACCGCATACCGCTGCATGTGATGAGTGACGACTTGCACATCGATGGGCTTGGGCTGCAAAACAGAGAGAGGAACTTAGTCAATATTGAAACAAACAAAAAACAAACCACTACCTGTAAACTTGCATTACAAAAGTGCTTTTGCAATGCACAACTAATAGGCTTGAATAACAAGTACTTTTGCATACGTTCAATGCATTTTGATACTAAAACTTAATCCTCTTTCCTCACCTTCAACTTGCCGCCGCTCAGCTCTTCGCTCATTTTCAGTCGTGCATCCACAGACCTTTTGAGATCCCTCTGCAGGCGTCTGCCAAAGTCCCTGAACATGGTGGAGCCTCCGGAGAGCACCACGTTCTGCAACACACAGAGGAGGCAGACGCTGATATGAAAACCGATACACAAACTAACTTGTTACTGGCACAGTAGTAGCTGTAGAGTTTCTGTACCTTGTACAGTGGACGTCTGACATCAATGGGGCAGTTCTGGATCACTTCGTCCACCACCTCTGAGATCGGCTGGGTGAAGTCCGGGTTGGCAAACTGGACGAGACCAAAAAGCAAAACAAATATTAAGTTCCAAGGCAAGGAATTCCACTTAGTGTATTAAAAACAAACAAAAAAAAAAAAAACATTTTGGGCTGTAGCATCCATCAGCTGCAACAGCAATCTTAAAAGACTTAATTTAAAAGAGTTTTTTTATATCTAAGTGGTCAACCAACCAACCTCAGGATGGAAGAAGATCTCGGGCCCCAGGAAGCGCTCGTAGCCAACATCAATGGTGAACTCCTTCTTGGAGATGGAGTTGATGCCTGTGTACTGTTTGATCCACTTGGAGCCGTCTGTGTCGTACTTGTTAAACTCCTTAACAAGGTCAGGGCAGACGTAGCTATACCGCTCCTAAAAAAAA